>NC_091442.1:68576075-68840240 GCF_964237555.1 Oryctolagus cuniculus
CATGTGATTGCATATGTTCTATAGATTCTTGAGTTGTTGGTTTCCAGCTTCATTCTATTGTGATCTGAGAGGATGTGTGGTAATACTTCAATTTTCTTTGAATTTGCTGAGATTTGCTTTATGGCCTAGCATGCATTCTATCCTAGAGAAAGGTCTATGCACTGGTGAGAATGTGTATTCTGTATCTGTAGGATGAAAAGTTTTTTTTTTTTTAATAAAGATTTATTTGTTTATTTGAAAGTCAGAGTTACACAGAGAGGAGAGGCAGAGAGAGATAGAGAGGTCTTCCGTCCGATGGTTCACTCCCAAGTTGGCTGCAACGGCCAGAGCTGGGCCATTCCAAAGCCAGGAGCCAGGAGCTTCTTCTAGGTCTCCCATGTGAGTGCAGGGCCATCTTCTACTGCTTTCCCAGGCCATAGCAGAGAGCTGGATTGGAAGAGGAGCAGCTGGGTCTTGAACTGGCGCCCATATGGGATGCCGGTGCTTCAGGCCAGGGCGTTAACCTGAGCCACAGTGCTGGCCCGAGAATGAAAAGTTTTGTAAATATCCCTTAGGTCCTTTTGGTCTTCAGTATTGATTACCTCTTGTTTCCTTGCTGATATCTGTTGTAGATCTGTCCACTGATGAATGTAGGGTATTGATGTCTCCCATTACTGTTGTATTGGAGTCTATGTCTCCTTTTAGATCCATTAACATTTCTGGTTACAGGTTCCCTGTAATTATGTACATTTATGTTTATAATAGTTACATATTCCTGGCTAGCGCCGTGGCTCACTAGGCTAATCCTCCGCCTGCGGCGCCGGTATTCCGGGTTTTAGTCCTGGTTGGGCTGCTGATTCTGTCCTGGTTGCTCCTCTTCCAGCCATCGCGTCGGCTGTAGCGGCCATTTGGGGGGTGAACCAACAGAAGGAAGACCTTTCTCTCTGTCTCTCTCACTGTCTAACTCTGCCTGTCAAAAAAAAAAATAGTTATATATTCCTGTTGAATTGATCCCTTAATCATTACTTAGTGCTCATCTTTGTCTCTTTTAAAAGCTTTTATATTAAAGCCTATTTTGTCTGATATTAGGATGGCTACACCAGCTCTTTTTTGGTTTCTGTTAGCATGAAATATCGTTTTCCAACCTTTTACTTCCAGTCTGCATGTATCTTTATTGGTAAGATGTGTTTCTTGTAGGCAGCAAATAGATTTTTTTTCCCATTGAGCCAATCTGTGTATTTTAACTGGAGAGTTGAGGCCATTTACATTCAAGGTGACTATTAATAAGTAACAACTTGACCTTCCCATTTTTCATTAATATTCTTATTGTTTATTTTGTACTTCTACTGGGAGATTTTCTGCCCTCATCTTCTTTCATATTGATGACCATGTTTGTGTTTCTGTACATAGCACTTCCTTAAGTATCTTTTATAATGCCGATTGAGTAGTGACAAATTCTTTCAATTTCTCTTTGTTATGGAAGGTCTTTATTTCACCTTCATTCATAAATAAGAGCTTTGCAGGATACAGTATTCTGGGTTGACAGGTTTGGTTTTATTTATTTATTTATTTATTTATTTTTTGCCTTAAGACTTTGAATATATCTTGCCATTCTTTCCTAGCCTATAGTATTTATGATGAGAATTCAGCTGTAATGCTAATTGGAGATCCTCTGAATGTAATCTGGAATTTCTCTCGTGCCCATTAGTGAATATTTTCTTTATGTTTTACTGTAGAGTTTTTGTCTACTGTGTCAGGGTGAAAAGTTTTCTTGGTCATGTCTGTTAGGCATTCTGTGTGCTTCCTGTACTTGGATGTCCCTTTCTTTCTCAATTTTAGGGATGTTTTCTGTAATTATTTCACTAAATAGGTCTTCTAAACCACTCTCTTTTCCACATCTTCAGGAACTCATAAGGCCTGAATGTTGTGTTGTTTGGTAGTAGACCACAAATCTCCACAGTGTTTTTTAGTTTTGTAATTTCTTCTTTTTCTTTTTTTTTTTTTTTTTTGATCTTACTGTAAAATTTCCAGAGATTTATCTTCTAACTCAGATATTCTTTCTTCTGCCTCACCCAGTCTCCTATTTAGGCTTTCCACCACATTTTTTGTTTGGTCTATTGAATTATTCATTTCCAATATTTTGCTTTGTTTTATCTCTAAAATCTCAATTTTATGGGAAAAGTTTTCATTCATGTCATGTATGGATTTATTTAGTTTATGGATTTGCTTCTGATTACTTCTACTAATCCTATGATCAATTTTTAAATTCCGTTCCTGGTTTCCTGGTATTTTTTCAGTGTTTTTATCTTCATGTTCTAGCATGTAGTGTTAATGTGTTCTTTTGTGGGCATCATGTTGTCTTCCTTATTCTTGTTTCTTGAATTACTGTGTTTATTATTAGGCATTTGTGGAGCTACTTTTTGTTTTTTTTCTTTCCCTGTGATGACTCTTACATTTGGACTATGCCCCTATGGCTTAGTTGAGTGTCTGCTATTTCACTGAGTCCCCAGAAGCGTGTGTTCGATGTGGTCAGGGTGCTCTGTTCAGTGTTCCAGGGTGAGGGGAGTGTCCAAGGTGACAACCACTTTGGATGTGATAAAACTCCTTTTTTTTTAATCAAAGAGGAGGTTTGTTCAGCCCTGTTCATGTAGTCTCACACTCACCTCCCCTCCTTCAAGTAGACTAATGCCTGGGTACAAGTCCCAGTGGGTACAATATTCGCCCGTGTTGCCACAAGAACCACACAAAGGATCCATGCAATCTTCACTGTGAGCACGGATCCCGCAGCAATGACCCTCACCCAGGATCAGGGAGCCTTGAGCATGTGGAACTGCACACAGTAACAGCCAAAAACCCATCCACGCCCTGCACCCTCCCACACAGCCACAGTGTTTTCACAGTCCCAGCACACAAGGTTCTCACAGTCATGAGCACCTAGCTCCCTGTCACTTCTCCCAGCCAGACTCAGGGTCTCCTCTTGGCTTATTGCTGGGTGCATGGATGTGAGTTGGTACAGCTTTCAGATTCTAGCTGCTAATGTACTTCATAGGAAAGCAGGTGATGGCTCAAATATTTGGATTCCTCCTATTGAATGTTTAAAGTACCCTTTTTTGCCATCATCAGTAGCAGTATGATAGCATATTTACAAGGTAAGCCTGTACAATCATTTCAGAATTTTCTTTTTAAAATTCTTTTTTTAACTTTTATTTAATGAATATAAATTTCCAAAGTATAGCTTATGTATTACAGTGGCTTTTTCCCCCCCATAACTTCCCTCCCACCTGCAACCCTCCCCTCTCCCACTCCCTCTCCCCTTCCATTCACATCAAGATTCATTTTCAATGATCTTTATATACAGAAGATCAATTTAGCATATATTAAGTAAAGCTTTCAACAATTTGCACCCACACAGAAACACAAAGTGAAAAATACTGTTTGAGTACTAGTTATAGAATTAAATCATGATGTAAAATTCTATGTATCTATATATGCATGAGAGAAAAAGGAAACAAGGTACCATCACTGATTCACTCTCCAGATGTGATGGCCCCTGCTTGGGGCCAGAGTTAGGAGCTGGAACTCAATCCAAGTCTCCCAAGTGAGAGACAGAACCCAATTTTGAGCCATCACCACTTCCTCCCAGTGTCTGCATTCACAGGAAGCTGGAGTCAGGAGTCAGAGCTGGGCATCAAACCCAGGTAGTCCAGTATGGGACATGGGTGTCTTAACCGGCCTCTTAATCACTAGGCTAAATGCCCACCTCTTGAAATCTTTTCTTAGGGAAGATTCAGCACTGTATGCAGTCTTTTTTTGTGACTGTTTTTCTCCAAGGCAGTGGGGACATATACAGCCTGAACATGGCATCATACTTAACAAACTTGAGGTCTTACAAAATGAATAAAATGGAATCTGTAATAGGGATTTGGGGTTTGTGTGACTACTCTACCTGGCAGAAGGTATTGGGAGTGCCATGTGAGTGTGCCTTGTTTCTGTCCTGAACCCCTTCCGCAGTTCCAAGCCTTCACACCATGTTCTTGCCTCGCAGGGGTCTGAGGAGCACACGGTTGTGTATGTAGTGGGGAAGGCGGGCCGTCAGCACTGGCAGCATGTCTACACTGCGGTGACGAGGGGCCGTTGCCGAGTGTACGTCATCGCAGAAGAGTCACAGCTCCAGGGTGCCATCAGGAGAAACAACGTTGTCAGGAAAACACGTTTGAAACATTTCTTGCAAAATGAGCTCTCCAGTAGCCCTGAGACTCCAGCAGGTTCTCCACCCCATTGGAAGAGCTCTGGAGGTCATGGAGGTTGCAAGACACAGCCGGCAGCATCTCGCCTCCCTCTGCACAGGGCCAATGGGGAGACAAGTGATATCACCAGGAGCAGGGCCTCTTTGGCTGACTACAGGATGTTTGCCTTTGATGGAAGAAGAGAATTACCTTCATTTGAGGAAGCAGATACAGATGAGCATTTATTACAGTCACGGGGATCCAAAAGAAGCTGTGGTGTAAATGGTGACGAAAGCCCAAGCAAAGTTCTTATGGTAGGCATGCTCAAGTTTTCCTTAAAGATTGTTAACTGTAGCATGACTATGAGTGACTATGTACTGTTACTGTTGCCTTGTGCCATAGGACTTAAAAGCAGCTGGTTTGTCATTTCTGTCAAATTTCTCCTCTCCTTTGCCCAGTTGATCCCAGCATTCTTTCTCACTCTGGCTGAGGCTGCCACTCTAGGCACCCTCAGCTGGTTGTTGGCAAGCGATGTGCCAGAAGATATCTCTTTGTTGGGATAGGAACTTGGTCTTGAGATTAAGAGGTTAAGATGCTCACGTCCTGCAGTACAGTGCCTGGGTTCAGTATCCAGATCTGGCTCCTGACTCCAGCTTCCTGCTAATGTAGACCCCCAGCAGGTAATAGGTGATGACTCAATTAATGGGGAGACCCCACATGGGAGACCTGGATTGAGTTCCTGGCTCCAGCCCTCACAGGCGTTTGGGGAGTGAACCAGCAAATGGGAGCTCTCCTTGTCTTTCAAATAAAATAAAATAAAATAAATCATAAAACCTCTTTGTCATCCTACACCTTCTTTCTGGATATCTTCCTTGTCAGTACTCCTTCCCCCTGCTTTACAGACTATAATTTCACCTTTATGCCCACAGCTCCATTTAAACCTTTTGTTCTTTCTTTTTTTATATATGTATTGTTTTTATTTATTTGAAAGGCAAAATTACAGAGGCAGAGGCAAAGGCAGAAAGAGAGAGAGAGATAACTTCCACCCACTGGTTCACTCCCCAAATGGCTGCATCTGCCAGGGCTGGGCCAGGCAGTAGCCAGGAGCTTCATCGGGGTCTCCAACGTGGGTGCAAGGTGGGCCATCTTCCTCTGTTTTCCCAGGTGCATTAGAGGGAGCTGGAATGGAAGTGGAACATTCAGGACTCAAACTGGCACCTATATGAGATGCTGGTGCTGCAGGTGGCAGTTTTACAGGCTATGCCATAGTGCTGGTCCCCTTTTATTCCATTCTTTTTCTTGCCAAATTCAAGGGCCTTTTTTCGCGTCTTGCTCTTCTTGATGAACCCCTGACGTGTGACAGTTTTAAGTGCTGCTGCGGTGTCAGCGTTTCTTTCCCTGGGATTCAGTGTGACCCTCTCTAACACTTCCTGTCTCCCTCTGCCATCTCCCTTCCAACTCCTCACTCCTTTTCTCCTACATTCTCTCTGAGGATATTTCCCAAAGGCTTACTCCTTTTCTTTCTTGGAGATATGGCTCTCTTTTCATCGTTTCAGCCATCCCATTAGCACAGGTCCTTTTTTCAACTAAGTGTCAACTGTCTGTTACATTTCAGGTTCTGGGAATTCAGAGGTAAGTGACAGTTCTCACTCTTGCACTCATGATGGAGACAGAGTGCAAGTGATGTGGTGATTCTCTGCGTGCTCCTACACTGGAGAGGGGTCAGTTAACCAACTCCCCAATCTGTGACTTTTTCCCTAGGGATTGACTTTCTGGACTCATGGACCAACATCTTACTCTGTCTTATGATTTCCCCATTTAAGTCACCTTTCTCCTGTTTACACAACCTAACATCTCAGAGTCATCTTAGACTGACCTTGCTTTCACTTTTTTTTTTTTTTTTTGACAGGCAGAGTTAGAGAGAGGGAGAAAGGTCTTCCTTTTGTTGCTTCACCCCCCAAATGGCTGCTACGGCCGGCCCGCTGTGGCGATCTGAAGCCAGGAGCCAGGTGCTTCTTCCTGGTCTCCCATGCGGGTGCAGGGCCCAAGCACTTGGGCCATCCTCCTCTGCACTCCCGGGCCACAGCAGAGAGCTGGCCTGGAAGAGGGGCAACCGGGACAGAATCTGGCACCCCAACCAGGACTAGAACCCGGTGTGCTGGCACCACAGGCGGAGGATTAGCCTAGTGAGCCGCGGCTTTCACTTTCCACCTCCAGTTAGTTGTTAGCTTTATTGCACAATGTCTCTCTCACAGATCGCTTCCATTCCATCTAGTCTGCCCAGTTTAGGTCCTTATCTCATTGCAGACAGTTGATGACCTGGTTCCCTTCCTCTCTCTAGTCCCCATTCTCCTGATTTATAATTCATGTTGTTATGAGAGCACCCTTCCTTGGGTGCTCAGTATATTCCTGTATTCAAAAACCTTCAGTTGCTCCCTTTTGCCTACACATAAATTCTAGTGTGTTCAGCTTGGTATTTGAGACGTCTTAGTTTGATTCCAGCTTTCCCAACATCATTTCATCTCCCATGCTGCTTCTTTCTGTTTTAGTCAATCCAGTGTCTTCATTCACTAACATGATTCACATTTTCTTTTTTTTTTTTTAAGATTTATTATTTATTTGAAAGAGTTACAGAGAGAGAGAGAGAGAGAGAGGTCATCTATCCGTTGGTTCACTCCCCATTTGGCCACAACGGCCAGAGCTGCACTGATCCAACGTCAGGATCTTCTTCTGGGTCTCCCACACAGATGCAGGGGCCCAAGAAATCAAGAGTGTGAGTGGGACAGAGGACCTTTCTTCCCCTCTGGTCAGAAGGGATTGATGCAGTCTATTTTAGTATCCCTCCTCCCATTGCGTCTCTTCCATTTCAAGTCCAGCTCAGTTTTTGTTTTGTGCAGGAAGTCTTCCCTTTCTCTGAACTCCTGTGGGAAGGCAGCATACCTTGCCTCTACTGCACAAGCAGGAACTATCTTGTTTAACTCTGTAAATAAAACCTCTTGAGGACAGTGTTGTATCATTGTTGATCTGCTGGAACAGCTGGCACTATTTCAAAAATAGTCATTAAAATACGAGTTATGAATATAAAGCAGTGGAGCTTTTAAAAAAATCAGACCTTCGGAGTATTTTTTTTTTTTAATTTGACAGGTAGAGTTACAGACAGTGAGAGAGAGAGAGAGAGACAGAGAGAAAGGTCTTCCTTCCGTTGGTTCACTCCCCAAATGGCCGCCACGGCAGGCACTGCACCCATCTGAAGCCAGGTGCCAGGTGCTTCTTCCTGGTCTCCCATGCGGGTGTAGGGGCCCAAACACTTGGGCCATCCTCCACTGCCCTCCCGGGCCACAGCAGAGAGCTGGACTGGAAGGAGCAACTGGGACTAGAACCTGGCTCCCATTTGGGATGCTGGCACCCCAGGCAGAGGATTAGCCAAGTGAGCCATGGTGCCGGCCCCTGGAGTTTTCTTTTTTCTTTTTTTTCTTTTTTTTTAAGATTTATTTATTTATTTGAAAGGCAGAGTAAGAGGCAGAGGCACAGAGAGAGAGAGAGAGAGACAGAGAGATCTTCCATCCGCTGGTTCACTCCTCAAATGGCCGCAAAGGCTAGAGCTGGGCTGATTCAAAGCCAAGAGCCAGGAGATTCCTCCAGGTCTCCCACACAGGTGCAGTGACCCAAGGACTTGGGTGATCTTCCCACTGCTTTCCCAGACCACAGCAGAGAGCTGGATCAGAAGTGAAGCAGCCAGGACTTGAACTGGCACCCGTATGGGATGCTGGCACTGCAGAAAGTGGCTTTACCCGCTACGCCACAGTGCCAGCCCCAGAGTATTGTTTTTTCAGGCCATGCTCAAAATCATGCTTATTCTTGCACTGCCCCTATTGCTCTGAGGATTCCTTTTGAAATCGTTTTCAGAGACAATAAATGATCCTTTTGAATCTTTGTATGAGAAACAAACATTTACTGAGCCATATTTTGATTTTTAGAAATAATCCAGTCATTTGATTTCTGGTTTAATGAATTGGATGATCCAATTCGAGTAATACCATTTTGTGTCTAAAACGCAGATGGGATTATAAGTTATTTCAAAATGCATTTCCACCAGATGCTTGAAACTGGCTGTATGTGCATGCAACAGACTTGTTAGGCTGAGTCTTTAGGCTCCAAAGGCTGTGGTAAATATAAGAGGCTTTGGTAGAAGCCCAGATGAGAAAGTGCTGATGTTAGCTGCCTATACCAGGCTGGGTTCTAGGATGGAAATACTTACATCCTCTGTCCTTGAATGGTTAGGGAGCCATTAGAAGGATCTCCAGGAGTTTGCTTGAGAGAGGGCTCAGGGTATGGTATGAAGCGTTGGCATCTGAAGGAACTACAAGAATGGCTTAGAGCACAGGGGCCAGATCAGAGCTGGGGCTGAGGACACAGGAGTAGTCGAGGAGGACAAAGGGTCTCCTGCAGGTACTGTGTTCTGTGTTGCAGAGGGTCATCTGCTTCACTCAGCATCTGATTTAAATGTTTGTCTTACCTAAAACATATCTTCACAGAAACATCTAGAATAATATTTGACTAAATTGTGTTCTGTGGCTTTGGCCAAGTGGACACATAAGATTAACCATTTTAATCCTCTAAAGTGAACAGAATTTAAACTGAAAGATGAGTTAAGTTTATTTTTCCCATTTCCTAATGGTGAAGAAACTTCATGATCATACTGGCCCATGGATTGGTACTTGGGAATCACTAATAGTATGAAAGGTAGGATGGTGGCATGGCAGGGTTTCTCTTACTGTATGCAGTGCATTTCCACAGGCAGACAACTGGGCATTCATACAGGGCTCTGTGCTTAAAGCCTCACTTACTCTATAGTTACCATCTTGAAATTCCTAATTTTTGGTCAGAGGACACACAACAGAATTTTGTAGTGGGCCCTTTTTGTTCTTTTAGGGGTTGTGGAGGCACTTACTCGGTTAATAGCTCATTCTGCATACTATGCCCATGGTTGGATGCCGGGAATACCATGGTGAGCAGAAGAGGACATAGTCCTACAAGGGGCTGACAGTCGCTGGCTCCGGTTCCTCAGCTCTTCCCGGGGTTGTGAAAAATGTGTTACTGCTTTAGAAGCAGTCAGCAGGAACAGAAGTACACAGGATAAACTGACTTCATGGTTAGATAATTAACTTTATTTTTATTTTGTCCCAACAGGTGGATCAATCATCTCCACAAGTGTCTTCCAGACTTCAGAATTTGAAACTAAATAATTTAAACCCCAGGCAACTTTTCAAACCCAGAGATAATCAAGAAACATAATTTCTACTTCAGATTGCTCAAAATAATTTTCCATTCAAGACAAAAGTGAACATTATGATTTCAAAGTTTCAAGATAAAAGAGGATGCCTATGCTGGAGTTTTGTCTTAAGGCATTTGTATTAGATATTTTAAATGCATTTGATCAAAGAAAACCTTAATGATTTTAACATCTGTTATCATGAGACCTGACACAAGTTAGAGAAAGAGATGTTATAACTGTATTTTTTAAAGTATTGATTTTTTAGAGTTACTAATGCCTTTTAACTTCAGTGATCACTGTGGGTTGTCTTTGCCAGTGAGTGGAAGCAAGGGCAAAGATGAACTGTAATTGCCTCTGTTGACAGTGTTGGGGCACCTTCCAGTACATATGTAAAGTAGTCATTTTGCAAGGCTGCCGCTCAAGTCCATCACTGCTGCCCAGGCCCAGCACTCCCGGGGCTTCATCTCTGAAAATGCACTCTGAATTGAGTTGTTTTCAATATATCCCACTTTGAGAAGATTTCTCTAGGAGTGATTTGATTTTTAAATTTGTATTTATTGTTAATTGGTGTTATGGCTTGAATGTGTCTCCCAGAGTTCACAGGTTGAAAACTTAATCCCCATTACAGTCCTGTTGGGTGGTGGGGCCTAACAGGAGGTAAATTAGGTCACGAGGGCTTTGCTCTCAAGAGAGGGTTAACGCTGTTATTGCACAATTAGGGTGGTTATTGTGGAGTCGGTTCCTGACAGAGACAAGCAGCTTTGGTGCCTCTTGCCAACTCACAAACCTTGAACCTTCCCCTTTCTGCCATGTGATGAAGCAGCAAGAAGGCCCTTGTCAGTGTCAGCACCCTGACACTGGACTTCCAGCCTCCAGAAGTCTGAGACACAAATTTATTTGCTTTTAATTTACCTAGAATGTGATAATCCATTATGACAACACAAAAAATGAGAAAAATTTAGAGGAGTGAGCATTGGGATGCAGTGAGTTAAGACACCATTTGGGATACCCACATGCCATCTAGTAGTGCCTAGTTCAAGTCCAACCCAACTTCCTGCTGTGGTGCCTGTAAGGCAGTAGGTCATGGCCCATGTCCTCAGGTTCCTGTCCCTTCCATGGAAGACCTGGATGGAGTTCTTGACTCCTGGCTTCCGCCTGGCCCAACCCTGGCTGTAACAGGCATTTGGGATGTAAACTCTGAGATGGAATCTCTTGGTGTGTGTGTCTGTCTCTCTGTCTCTCTCTTTCACTCTGCCTTTTGAATAAATAAATACATATTTTAAAAAGAAACAGAAAAAATGGACCTGTTACCCTAGTGTTTTGTAATAGCTTTATTGAGATATAATTCACATATAATTTATTCAAAATGTTTAACCCAATGGCTTTTTAGTATATTCAGAGCTGTGCAACCTTCATCATAATCAATTTTAGAATATTTTCATATCCCCAAGAAACCTGCATCCTTTAACCATAACCCCCTGATGCCCACCAACTGTAGACAAGCTAATTTTTTTTGCATAGGTTAAACTGTTCTGGACATTCCTGTAAATGGAATCCACAACTTGTGGTTCTTTGTTACTGATTTGAGTAGTATAATGTTTCCAGAGTTCATTCATATTATATCGGTAATATTTCAGTGCTTCTATTTTTTTTTCTTTTTTGCCTAATAGTATTCCATTGTATGAATCTCACACATAGAATTTACGTGCTCATTAATGGATGGACATTTGGGTTGTTTCTACTTTTTGGCTATTATGACTACGGAATGCTGCTCTGAACATCCATGTTTAAGTTTTTGTGTAGACATATGCTTTATTTTGGGTGTATAACTAGGAGTGGAATTGCTGTGTCATATGTTTAACCTTTTGAGGAATTGCCAGATGATTTTCCAAATCCGCTGTACCATTTTATGTTCTCACTGGTATTGTATGACAGCTCCAGCTTCTCCATATTCTCCTCAGTAATTATTACTGACCTCTTTAAAAATTAATACTATTATTTTTGTTGTTTATCTGTCTGAGAGGCAGAGAGACACTAACAGAGCTCCCATCTGCTGGTCATTCCCCCAAGTACCTGCAGGGGTCAGGGCTGAGCCAGGGCTGAAACTGGGAGCTGGAAATGCTATCCAGGTCACTCATGGGTGACAGGGACCCAATTACTTGAGCCATCACTGCTGCCTCAGAGTCGGCATTAGCAGGAATTTGTAGTCAGAATCCAACACCAGGAATCCAACTCAGGTACTCTGATATGGGAAACTGACCTTTGAACTGCTAGGCTAAATGCCTGCTTTTTGTTGGTGTGAAATAATATTTAATTGTGGTTTTGATTTGCTTTTATTTGCTATGGCTGATGATGTTGAACATCTTTCATGTAGTTATTGGTCATTTGTATGTCCTGTTCAGACATATGCTTTTGTAGATCTTTTCCCCGACTTTTAAGTTGGATTATTTTTCATTTCATTATCAAAATGTGGGCATTCTTTATATATCCTACAGATATGTCCTTTGTCAGAAATGTGATCTGCAAAATCTGTTTCCCATTCTGCGCATTTTATTTTTGCTTTCTTGATGGTATCCGTCCTCCAGAGGCCCATGTACTGAAAGCTTGATCCCCAGGGCAGAGTTTTGGGAGGAGGCACTGCCTTTAGGAGGAGAGCCTAGCGAAGCTCCTTAGGTGGCTGCGGGTCTGCCCTCAGGAGGCAGTTTGCATGAGAGGGTTTTTGTTTGTTTGTTTGTTTGTTTTTGTTTTTTTAATTTTTGACAGGCAGAGTGGACAGTGAGAGAGAGACAGAGAGAAAGGTCTTCCTTTGCCGTTGGTTCACCCTCCAATGGCCGCCGTGGCCGGTGCACTGTGGCCGGCGCATTGCACTGATCCAAAGCCAGGAGCCAGGTGCTTCTCCTGGTGAGAGGGTTTTTCTAAAAGCCTGCGCTGAGCCAGCTCTCTCCCTGCTTCCTGGCTTGCTGTGTAAGCCTTCCTCTGCATGTGCTTTGCCTGCCATCTGCCATCTTCCCCCGAGGACTGAACCAGTGGGGCCAACTGATTGTGGACTTAACTGCCAAAACTGTGACAAAAGAAACCCATTTTAAGTTGGTAACAACAAGCTAGTAATATAGTGTCCTTTGAAGCACAAGTTTTGAATTCTGATGTCCAGTAGATCTATTTTTGTTACTGGTTTTGCTTGTGTCTTTTGGTGTTAAATCAAAGAAATCATGAATATTTTTCCTTCTTGGAGTTTCATAGTTTATTTCCTACAATTTAGAGCTTCGATTCATTTTGAGTTAATTTTTTTTTTTTTTTTTTTTACAGGCAGAGTGGACAGTGAGAGAGAGAGACAGAGAGAAAGGTCTTCCTTTGCCGTTGGTTCACCCTCCAATGGCCGCCGCGGCTGGCGCGCTGCGGCCGGCGCACCACGCTGATCCGATGGCAGGAGCCAGGAGCCAGGTGCTTTTCCTGGTCTCCCATGGGGTGCAGGGCCCAAGCACCTGGGCCATCCTCCACTGCACTCCCTGGCCACAGCAGAGGGCTGGCCTGGAAGAGGGGCAACCGGGACAGAATCCGGCGCCCCGACCGGGACTAGAACCCGGTGTGCCGGCGCCGCTAGGCGGAGGATTAGCCTATTGAGCCGCGGCGCCGGCCCTTGAGTTAATTTTTATATATTATTTTGGGATGGGCCCTGCTTCATTCATTTGCTTGTGGGTATCCAGTTTTCTGGCTACATTTCCTCCCCTCCTCTCCCCTCCCTTCCCCCCTTCCCTTCCCCCCTTCCCTTCCCTTCCCTCCCTCCTTCCCTTCCCTTCCCCTTCCCTCCCCTCCCCCCTTCCCTCCCTCCTTCCCTTCCCTTCCCCTTCCCTCCCCTCCCCCCTTCCCTCCCCTTCCCTTTCCCCTTCCCCTCCCCTTCCCCTCCCCTTCTCCTCCCTTTCCCTTTCCCCTTCCCTTCCCCTCCCCTTTCCCCTTCCCCTCTCCTTCCCCTCCCCTCCCCTCCTCTCCTTCCCTTCTCTCCTTCCCTTAGGATTTTCTATAGAAGAAATCATATCATCTGCAAACAGAGATGATTTTAATTAGTCCTTTCCAATGTGTATGCCTTTAATTTCATCTTTTTGCTCTAATGACCTTGTTGGAACCCCTGCTACACTGTTGAACAGAGTGGCAAGAGGGAGCATCCATATGTTGTTCCTGATATTTGCTGAACAGCGTTAAACCTTTCACCAGTAACTGTGATGTTATCCATGAGTTTTTCTTTGAAGGACATGAGGAAATCCCCTGTTGTTCCTAGCTTGTACACTCTAATCATGATGGGACATTGAACTTTGTCAGATGCCGTTTCTATATTTATTGAAATGATCATGTAATTTTGTGCTTTACTATACATATTATGCTGATTTTTAGATATTAAACCAACCTTACAACCCTGGAGTAAATCCCACCTAGTCATAATATATAAGCCTTTTTATGTGCTCCTGGATTTTGTTTGCTAGTCTTCTGTTGAATTTTTATATAGGTATTCATAAGAGATGCCAGTGTGTAGTTTGCTTTTCTTAGGTTGTTTTTGTCTGGTTTAAGTATGAGGGTAATACCTAGCACATAGGATGAGTTGAAAAGTGTCCCCTCTTCCTCTGTTTTCATAAAGGTTTTGAATAGTTGTTGCTAATTCTTTAAACACTTGGTAGAATTCACTGGTGAAGTCATGTGGGTCTGAAATTTTCATGAAAACTTTTAAAATTACTAATTAAATCTGTTTACTTGTTACAGGTCTGTCTAGACTCTCTTTCTGAGTCAGTTTTGATAGTTTGTGTTTCTCTAGGAATTTGGTCATTTCATATGCTATTTAATTTGTTGGCCCTACAGATGATCACAGTATTTCTCTACAGTTCTTTTTATTTTGTAATGGTTGTAGTAAAGCCTTCCTCCACCCCCTGCTGTGTTCATTCCTAATTTAATAATCTGAACCTTATTCCTTTCATTCTTTACCTAAAAGTTTATGTATTTTGTTAATCCTTTTTTTTTTTCTTTTTTTGGACAGAGTTAGTGAGCGAGAGAGTCAGAAAGGTCTTCCTTTTCTGTTGGTTCACCCCCCAAATGGCCGCTACGGCTGGTGCACTGCAGCCGGTGTGCTGCACCGATCCAAAGCCAGGAGCCAGGTGCTTCCTCCTGGTCTCCTCTGCAGGTGCAGGGGCCCACGCACTTGGTCCATTCTCCACTGCCTTCCGGGCCACAGCAGAGAGCTAGCTGGACTGGAAGAGGAGCAACCGAGAAAGAATCCGGTGCCCCGACTGGGACTAGAACCCAGGGTGCCAGCACTGCAGGCGGAGGATTAGCCAAGTGAGCTGCGGCTCCGGCCTTGTTAATGTTTTTAAAGGACTTTGTTTCTTTGACTTCTGTATTGTCTTTCTGTTTTATATTTCATTAATTTTAACTCATCATTATTACTCTCATAAGAAGCTACTGAGGAGGAGCTGTATGTGGTTCAGGTTGAAGGTTGGTCACAGTTCAGGGCCTTGGGAAAGGACGCTTAATATTTTCTGTAGATTTTTTCAGCCATTTATGTAATCATTTAGGAAGCAAAGAATGGGAACTTGGGGGCAGTCTGTATCTGATTTTGTTATTGCTGAATGGGGGTGGGAGCACCCAAGAATCTTGTCTGAGTCTGAGGAAAGAAGGTTTTCTGTTCTGGTGGGCAGGGAGAGGACTTTACAGAAATAAAATTGCTTTAATTATAGTGGTGTTTTAGAGCAATGAGCTCAGGTAGAGTTCAACATTATCAAGATGAACTTGAAAATAGCCCCTTTTTTTCACTTAAAACACAATGAAACTAGAATGATGTAACTGAATATTCTTTTTTATTTATTCATTTTTAACTTTTATTTAATGAATATAAATTTCCAAAGTACAGAATATTGATTACAATGGCTTCCCCCCCATAACGTCCCTCCCACCGGCAACCCTCCCCTTATCCACTCCCTCTCCCCTTCCATTCACATCAAGATTCATTTTTGATTCTCTTTATATACAGAAGATCAGTTTAGCATACATTAAGTAAAGATTTCAGCAGTTTGCTCCCACACAGAAACATAAAGTAAAAAATACTGTTTGAGTACTAGTTATAGCATTAAATCTCAATGTACAGCACACTAAGGACAGAGATCCTACATGAGGAGTAAGTGCACAGTGACTCCCGTTGTTGGCTTAACAATTTGACACTCTTGTTTATGGCATCAGTAATCACCCTAGGCTCTTGTCATGAGCTGCCAAGGCTATGGAAGCCCCCTGAGTTCACTGACTCTGATCATTTTTAGACAAGGCCATGGTCAAAGTGGAAGTTCTCCCTTCAGAGAAAGGTACCTCCTTCTTTGATGACCCATTCTTTCCACTGGGATCTCACTCGTGGAGATCTTTCATTTAGGTTCCCCCCCCCCCCCCCAGAGTGTCTTGGCTTTCCATGCCTGAAATACTCTCATGGGCATTTCAGCTGGATCCGCATGCCTTAAGGGCTGATTATGAGGCCAGAGTGCTGTTAGGACATTTGCCATTCTATGGGTCTGCTGTGTATCTCACTTCCCATGTTGGATCATTCTCTCCCTTTTTGATTCTATCAGCTAGTATTTGCAGACACTATTCTTGTTTATGTGATCCCTTTGGTTCTTAGTCCTATCATTACGATCAATTGTGAACAGAAATTGATCACTGGGACTAGTGAGATGGCATTGGTACATGCCACCTCGATGGGATTGAATTTGAATCCCCTGGTATGTTTCTAACTCTACTGTTTGAGGTAAGTCAGCTTGAGCATGTCCCGAATTGCACATCTCTTCCCTCTCTTATTCCCACTCTTATATTTAACAGTGATCACTTTTCAGTTAAGTTTCAGCACTTAAGAAGAATTGTGTATTGATTACAGTATTCAACCAAAAGTATTAAGTAGAACAAACAAAAAAAAATACTAAGAGGGATAACATATTAAGCTGCTCATCAACAGTCAGGGTGAGGGCTGATCAAGTCACCGTTTCTCCTAGTGTTCATTTCACTTTAACAGGTTTCCTTTTTGGTGCTCAGTTGTCACCTATCAAGGAGAACAAGTGGTATTTGTCCCTTTGGGATTGGCTTATTTCACTCAACATAATGTTTTCCAAATTCCTAACAGGGATCACTTTTCCATTAAAATTTAAACACCTAAGAATAATTGTGTGTTAATTACAGAGTTCAACCAATGGTACTAGAACAAAAAAAAAAATACTAAAATGGATAAAGTAGTACATTGTACATCAACCATCAGGACAAGAGCTGATCAAGTCACTGTTTCTCATAGTGTCCATTTCACTTCAACAAGTTTCCCCTTTGGTGCTCAGTTAGTTGTCGCCAATCAGGGAGAACATATGATATCTGTCCCTTTGGGACTGGCTTAATTCACTCAGCATAATGTTTTCCAGATTCCTCCATCTTGTTGCAAATGACTGGGTTTCATTGTTTTTGACTGCTGTATAGTATTCCATAGAGTACATGTCCCATAATTTCTTTATCCAGTCTACTGTTGATGGGCATTTGGGTTGGTGTCGCTCCCCCTCTTCATGGAGGAACGACACCAAACCCTGCCTAGGCTTCATATCCTGTCGCTCCCCCTCTTCGTGGAGGAACGACACAGGACCCTGCGCTGTTCTTTCGTCTGCTCGGCCCTCCCCGGGTTTGCTGCTGGTTCTTCCCGGGTTGGCTACTATCCCTTCCACCTCCGTGGAAGGGCAGTTCCCCCTGGCCACATTCCCCACTTCCGCAGGGGAGCGGCACACCGCCAGCCGGCTCTTCTCGGGGGCTGCACAGGTGTTCCTTCAGCTACATGTTCCCCTTAGATGTTCCCCATAGATGTTCCTGGTGCATGCCGTCTCTCTCCTCCTTTATAGTCCTCCTCCGCCAATCCTAACTCGGCTGCCCACACGCCGAGTACGCTGCTCTCCTCCAATCAGGAGCAAGTCCTACAGTTTATTAGTTGAACTGGAGGCAGCTGTGCGGAAGCTGTTTACTTCTCTCCCAGCGCCATATTGTGGGAGAGCAGATGCATAGAATAAGTCTTAATTCCAGTAACTCAGTCTAGTCCGGTTTGCTCCCCACAGATCCCCCTTTCTTTTTATTTTTGGCGTTGATACACGCCTGTCTTCGGTGTCCCGCAGCACACACTCTGCTCTACTTGCTAGAGTTGCCACAGGCTCTTACAAGTCCTATCAATCAGGCAAACCGAATCCGGGTCCTCTCATCGCCGTATTGTGGGGGAGACTTATTAGTGTTGGTTCGTGCCTATTGTGGGGAGGCCTTATTGATGTTAATTCGTGCCTGTCTTCGGTGACCTGCGGCGCATAAGCTGCTAGCCGCCGCAGGCGCTCATCGCCTCACTTAATCAGGCAGACCGAATCCAAACTTTCTCGTTGCCATGTTGAGGGGAGGCCTTTCTATTTCTCTATTTCTCTATCTCCGGGCATTCCTATTTCTCCCATTTTACTTCTATCTCCCAGCATTCTTATTTCTCTCATTTTATTTCTAAACTTCTATTTCTCTTATCCCTGCAGCTTCCCGGCGCCTCGCCCTGCTGGCAGCTCCGCCCCGAGGCTGCTTCTCGGCGCCCCGCCGGCTCTGAGCCGCTTCAGCCCGCGCCCCTCTCATCTGCGCTGCTTCCCGGCTTTGCGCGGCTTGGCTTCGCGCACTCCGCGGTCTCCACGCCCTTCGCGTCTGCACCACGGCCTCGCGCCAGCCCCGTTCCCTATCTACTTGTGCCCCGCACGCTCTCTCTGCGCACGGCAGCCTCTGCGAGTCACACAGCGTAGCTTACGTGTCCGCCACTAGCATTCAATCTAAGTTCCCCGGGCTAGCCTGGCGAATTCAACCCAGCATACGTCTCCGCCCCACGGTTTGGCTTCCCGTCCTTTGCTCCCCGGGCTAATCAGACGGATCCCAATCTGGCTTACGTTTCAGCTTCTGGTTTCAACTTTTTGCCCCCTATTCCCGGGCTAACTTGAGAATCCCAAAGTGGCTTTCGTGTCCGCCTTGGCCTGCCCCCCACGGCTTCAATTTCCCTAACATTTTTCTCTACCCGGTATGTTTCCCCAAGCTTTCCTCCAACAATATTCCTCCCTCATTTCTCCTGGCCTCTCCCCACAGTCCGCGTCCGAGTCTGTTTGTTCTAGCGTTCACTTTCGCTTTCGACCTTAGAGATTTCTCCCAGCTTCCCCCCGTAGTCCGTATCTGAGTCTATGCCTAGGCTTTCAATAGCTTCTTCCGGCACCCTTTTCGTCCGGCTTTTCCCTAGGCTGTTTGCTAGTCTCTCTTTCCGATATTTTCCCAGTTCTTCCCGTTTCTTCCCTCCTAAGTTTGCTATCCGTCCTAGGTTTCCTATCCGAGTCACGGCACCATTATGTCGCTCCCCCTCTTCGTGGAGGAACGACACAGGACCCTGCGCTGTTCTTTCGTCTGCTCGGCCCTCCCCGGGTTTGCTGCTGGTTCTTCCCGGGTTGGCTACTATCCCTTCCACCTCCGTGGAAGGGCAGTTCCCCCTGGCCACATTCCCCACTTCCGCAGGGGAGCGGCACACCGCCGGCCGGCTCTTCTCGGGGGCTGCACAGGTGTTCCTTCAGCTACATGTTCCCCTTAGATGTTCCCCATAGATGTTCCTGGTGCATGCCGTCTCTCTCCTCCTTTATAGTCCTCCTCCGCCAATCCTAACTCGGCTGCCCACACGCCGAGCACGCTGCTCTCCTCCAATCAGGAGCAGGTCCTGCTGTTTATTGGCTGAACTGGAGGCAGCTGTGTAGAAGCTGTTTTCTTCTCTCCCAGCGCCATATTGTGGGAGAGCAGATGCATAGAATAAGTCTTAATTCCAGTAACTCAGTCTAGTCCGGTTTGCTCCCCACAATATCCGAGTCACGGCACCATTATGTCGCTCCCCCTCTTCGTGGAGGAACGACACAGGACCCTGCGCTGTTCTTTCATCTGCTCGGCCCTCCCCGGGTTTGCTGCTGGTTCTTCCCGGGTTGGCTACTATCCCTTCCACCTCCGTGGAAGGGCAGTTCCCCCTGGCCACATTCCCCACTTCCGCGGGGGAGCGGCACACCGCTGGCCGGCTCTCTCGGGGGCTGCACAGGTGTTCCCCTTAGATGTTCCCCTTAGATGTTCCTGGTGCATGCCGTCTCTCTCCTCCTTTATAGTCCTCCTCCGCCAATCCTAACTCGGCTGCCCACACGCCGAGCACGCTGCTCTCCTCCAATCAGGAGCAGGTCCTGCTGTTTATTGGCTGAACTGGAGGCAGCTGTGTAGAAGCTGTTTTCTTCTCTCCCAGCGCCATATTGTGGGAGAGCAGATGCATAGAATAAGTCTTAATTCCAGTAACTTAGTCTAGTCCGAATTGCTCCCCACAGGTTGGTTCCAGAAGGAGAATCTGAGCCCACCCTGAGGGCAGAACAGATTCCCTGTGTGGTCCTTGGGAAAGAGCTTCTGATCTCTGGCTCCTGTGGGTATATCATTTGCCTGCTAACTACCTCCAACTTTGTTCAGCTGTGCGGAATTACTTCCCTTTTGAATGAAAGAAAGAGATCTACCACACCTAACCTGGGAGTGTCACCTTTGGCACGCCAAACAGAGCTCTCAGGTCACACCCATCTCAAGCCTCTAAGGCTCCATCAAAAACAGTCCACTTAATCTAGAGTCATAGTAAAACAAGAAAAAGCACCACAGTGAAGAAACCAAATATCTCCAATATGCCAAATAACAAACGCAAAAACAAGGAAGTCACCATGACGCCCCCAAATGAAAAAGACACCCCAATTCAAGATTATGAAGATGATGAGTTAGAAGAAATGCAAGAAGCAAATCTCAAAAAATTGATAAGAACATTAAGAAGTTCTCAAAAACAAATTCTTGAACTACAGAAATCCTTAATGGACAAGATAGAAAATCTCTCTCGTGAAAATGAAATATTAAGGAGGAATCAAAATGAAACGAAACAACTAGTACAACAGGAAACTGTGATAGTGACGAGAAATCATAATGAAGTGAAGAATTCAATAGATCAAATGAAAAACACAATAGAGAGCCTTACAAACAGAATGGGTGAAGCAGAAGAGAGAATATTGGACTTAAAAGACAGAGAACAGGAAAGGATACAGTCAGACCAAAGAAAAGAAGAGGAAATTAGAAATCTAAAACATATTGTCAAGAATCTGCAGGATACTATTAAAAAAACCAACATTCGGGTTCTAGGAGTTCCTGAAGGCATGGAGAGGGAGAAAGGATTAGAAGGCCTTTTTAGTGAGACATTAGCAGAAAATTTCCCAGGTTTGGAGAAGGACAGAGACATCCTAGTACAGGAAGCTCACAGAACCCCTAATAAACATGACCAAAAGAGATCCTCACCACGACACGTTGTAATTAAAATCTCCACAGTGAAACATAAAGAAAAGATCCTAAAATGTGCAAGAGAGAAACGTCAGATTACTCTCAGAGGATCTCCAATCAGACTCACAGCTGACTTCTCATCAGAAACCCTACAAGCTAGGAGGGAATGGCAAGATATAGCCCAGGTACTAAGAGAGAACAACTGCCAGCCCAGAATATTATACCGTGCAAAGCTCTCATTTGTGAATGAAGGTGAAATAAAGACTTTTCATAGCAAACAGAAATTGAAAGAATTTGTCGCCACTCGTCCAGCCCTGCAAAAGATGCTTAAAAATGTGTTACACACAGAAACACAGAAACACGGGCATCAATATGAAAGAAGGTAAAGGAAGGAAACCTCACAGCAAAAGATCACAGGGAATTTAAAGCATATATTAGAACTTATCTTTGGCAAATGGCAGGGCAAAGTTACCTAACTTATCATTAGTCACATTGAACGTTAATGGCCTGAACTGTCCAGTTAAAAGACACAGATTGGCTGATTGGGTTAAGGAACAAAACCCATCTATTTGCTGCTTACAAGAAACACATCTTTCCAACAAAGATCCATATGGAATGAAAGTGAAAGGCTGGAAAAAGATATACCATGCCAACAGAAATGAAAAAAGAGCAGGCGTAGCCATCTTAATATCGGACAACATAAACTTTACCACAAAAACTGTTAAAAGAGACAAAGAGGGACACTATATAATGATTAAGGGATCAATACAACAAGAAGATATAACAATTATCAATGTATATGCACCTAACTACAGGGCACCGGTTTATCTAAAAGATTTGTTAACGGACTTAAAGGGAGACTTAGACCCCAATACAATAGTACTGGGGGAATTCAATACTCCACTCTCAGAAATAGATCAACAGGACAGAAGATCAACAAGGATACAGTAGATTTAAACGACACTATAGCCCAAATGGATCTAACAGATATATACAGAACTTTCAATCCTACAGCTAAAGATTTTACATTCTTCTCAGCAGTACATGGAACCTTCTCCAGGATTGACCACATACTAGACCATAAAGCAAGTCTCAGCAAATTCAAAAGAATTAGAATCATACCATGCAGCTTCTCAGACCATAAAGGAATGAAGTTGGAAATTAGCAACTCAGGAATCCCTAGAGCATACGCAAACACATGGAGATTGAACAACATGCTCCTGAATGAACAATGGGTCATAGAAGAAATTAAAAGAGAAATCAAAAACTTTCTGGAAGTAAATGAGGATAACAGCACAACATACCAAGACTTATGGGACACAGCAAAAGCAGTGTTAAGAGGAAAATTTATATCAATAGGTGCCTACATCAAGAAATTGGAAAGGCACCAAATAGATGAGCTTTCAATGCATCTCAAGGATCTAGAAAAACTGCAGCAAACCAGACCCAAATCTAGTAGGAGAAGAGAAATAATTAAAATCAGAGAAGAAATCAACAGGATTGAATCAAAAAAAAAATTACAAAAAATCAGCCAAATGAGGAGCTGGTTTTTTGAAAAAATAAACAAAATTGACACCCCATTGGCCCAACTAACTAAAGAAAAGACCCAAATCAATAAAATCAGAGATGAAAAAGGAAACATAACAACAGACACCACAGAAATAAAAAGAATCATCAGAAATTACTACAAGGACTTGTATGCCAGCAAACAGGGAAACCTATCAGAAATGGATAGATTCCTGGACACATGCAACCTACCTAAATTGAACCAGGAAGACATCGAAAACCTAAACAGACCCATAACTGAGACAGAAATTGAAACAGTAATAAAGGCCCTCCCAACAAAGAAAAGCCCAGGACCAGATGGATTCACTGCTGAATTCTACCAGACATTTAAAGAAGAACTAACTTCAATTCTTCTCAAACTATTCAGAACAATCGAAGAAGAGGGAATCCTCCCAAATTCTTTCTATGAAGCCAGCATCACCTTAATTCCTAAGCCAGAAAAAGATGCAGCATTGAAAGAGAATTACAGACCAATATCCCTGATGAACATAGATGCAAAAATCCTCAATAAAATTCTGGCCAATAGAATGCAACAACACATCAGAAAGATCATCCACCCAGACCAAGTGGGATTTATCCCTGGTATGCAGGGATGGTTTAATGTGCACAAGACAATCAATGTGATACACCACATTAACAGACTGCAGAAGAAAACCCATATGATTATCTCAATAGATGCCGAGAAAGCATTTGATAAAATGCAACACCCATTCATGATGAAAACTCTAAGCAAACTGGGTTTGGAAGGAACATTCCTCAATACAATCAAAGCAATCTATGAAAAACCCACAGCCAACAACCTATTGAATGGGGAAAAGTTGGAAGCATTTCCACTGAGATCTGGTACCAGACAGGGATGCCCACTCTCACCACTGCTATTCAATATAGTTCTGGAGGTTCTAGCCAGAGCTGTTAGGCAAGAAAAAGAAATTAAAGGGATACAAATTGGGAAGGAAGAAGTCAAACTATCCCTCTTTGCAGATGATATGATTCTTTATTTAGGGGACCCAAAGAACTCTACTAAGAGACTACTGGAACTCATAGAAGATTTTGGTAAAGTAGCAGGGTATAAAATCAATGCACAAAAATCAACAGCCTTTGTATACACAGACAATGCCATGGCTGAGGAAGAACTTCTAAGACCAATCCCATTCACAATAGCTACAAAAACAATCAAATACCTTGGAATAAACTTAACCAAGGACGTTAAAGATCTCTACGATGAAAATTACAAAACCTTAAAGAAAGAAATAGAAAAGGATACCAAGAAATGGAAAAATCTTCCATGCTAATGGATTGGAAGAATCAATATCATCAAAATGTCCATTCTCCCAAAAGCAATTTATAGATTCAATGCAATACCAATCAAGATACCGAAGACCTTCCTCTCAGATCTGGAAAAAATGATGCTGAAATTTATATGGAGACACAGGAGACCTCGAATAGCTAAAGCATTCTTGTACAACAAAAACAAAGCCGGAGGCATCACAATACCAGATTTCAGGACATACTACAGGACAGTTGTAATCAAAACGGCATGGTACTGGTACAGAAACAGATGGACAGACCAATGGAACAGAATTGAAACACCAGAAATCAATCCAAACATCTACAGCCAACTCATATTTGATCAAGGGTCCAAAACCAATCCCTGGAGTAAGGACAGTCTATTCAATAAATGGTGCTGGGAAAATTGGATTTCCACATGCAGAAGCATGAAGCAAGACCCCTACCTTACACCTTACACAAAAATCCACTCAACATGGATTAAAGACGTAAATCTACAACCTTACACCATCAAATTATTAGAGAGCATTGGAAAAAACCCTGCAAGATATAGGTACCGGCAATGACTTCTTGGAAAACACCCCAGAAGCACAGGCAGTCAAAGCCAAAATTAACATTTGGGATTGCATCAAATTGAGAAGTTTCTGTACTGCAAAAGAAACAGTCAGGAGAGTGAAGAGACAACAGACAGAATGGGAAAATATATTTGCAAACTATGCAACTGATAAAGGGTTGATAACCAGAATCTACAAAGAAATCAAGAAACTCCACAAGATCAAAACAAACAACCCACTTAAGAGATGGGCCAAGGACCTCAATAGACATTTTTCAAAAGAGGAAATCCAAATGGCCAACAGACACATGAAAAAATGTTCAAGATCACTAGCAATCAGGGAAATGCAAATCAAAACCACAATGAGGTTCCACCTCACCCTGGTTAGAATGGCTCACATTCAGAAATCTACCAACAATAGATGCTGGAGAGGATGTGGAGAATAAGGGACACTAACCCACTGTTGGTGGGAATGCAAACTGGTCAAGCCACTATGGAAGTCAGTCTGGAGATTCCTCAGAAACCTGAAGATAACCCTACCGTTCGACCCAGCCATCCCACTCCTTGGAATTTACCCAAAGGAATTTAAATTGGCAAACAAAAAAGCGGTCTGCACCCTAATGTTTATTGCAGCTCAATTCACAATAGCTAAGACCTGGAACCAACCCAAATGCCCATCAACAGTAACTGAATATTCTAAAGCACTAGTCCTTATTGTATGGATATACTGGTGGTCAAAATACAAATAACTTACCCTACTCACATTCTATCAGGTTTAATTAAAAGATGACACTTCAGTGGGCCTATGATTTGGACTTAAACACTGCCCAATCATAGCATATTAAAATTACAAGGGTCCTCTATCCAGTTTACTGCTTTGCCAGATGGTATCAGCCACCAGTGTTAAAAGGTTTTGATGGGCAGAACTATCACAAAACACTAGTGTTAGAAATTACTTCCTAGAACAGGTCTTCAAAGAGGGAGGTGCCTTTCTCTGAAGGGAGGAGAGAACCTCCACTTTGACTATGACCTTGTCTAAACAAGATAAGAGTCGGAGAACTCAAGGGGCTTCCATAGCCTTGGAAACTCATGACTGGTGCATAGGGAGATTACTGATGCCATAAACAGGAGTGTCAATTTGTAAAGTCAACAACAGGAGTCACTGTGCACTTACTCCTCATGTAGGATCTCTGTCCTTAATGTGCTGTACACTGAGGCTTAATGCTATAACGAGTACTCAAACAGTATATTTCACTTAGTGTTTCTATGGGGGTGCAAACGATTGAAATCTTTACTTAATGTACACTAAACTGATCTTCTGTAAAAAAAAAAAAAAAAAGAAATTATCAATTCCCAACTTGACTCTCACTGGGATTAAACATGACAATAGGTCTGATCTGATTTCATCATCATTTAAAAAAAATCATCTATTATTTTTCACTTTATGTTTCTGTGTGGGAACAAACTGTTGAAATCCTTACTTAAGGTATACTAAGCTGATCTTCTGTATATTAAGATAATCGAAAATGAATCTTGATGTGAATGGAAGGGGAGAGGGAGTGGGAAAGGGGAGGGTTGTGGGTGGGAGGGACGGTATGGGGGGGAAAGCCATTGTAACCCATGAGTCGTACTTTGGAAATTTATATTCATTAATTAAAAGATAAAAAAAAAAGAAATTACTTCCTTATTTTAAGCCGAAATCTGCCTCATTGGACCCTCTATCTATAGGTCCTGATTCTGACCCAGTATTATAAAAGCAGAACTTGCCCTTGGACCCTACTTGCCATTTATCCTGTTTCCTTTGCCAGTCATTCAGTGGTGTAGCCCCAAGCCCTTTCTAGAGCAATAAAGTGTTCAAAACTTGTGGGCTAACCATCGCAGAGAGGGACTCATCCTTGTTCCCAGTCACTGTATTTGAAAAGTGCTACCTGTAGGCTTTTAACAGCCATTTTCTGCTGTTGATTTGTTCTTTTTTAACTTTTATTTAATAAATATAAATTTTCAAAGTACAACTTTTGGATTATTGTGGCTTTTTCCCCCATAACCTCCCTTCCACCCACAACCATCCCATCTCCCACTCCCTCTCCCATCCCATTCTCCATCAAGATTCATTTTCAATTATCTTTATATACAGAAGATCTACTTAGTATTTACTAAGTAAAGATTTAAACAGTTTGTACCCACACAGACACACAAAGTATAAAGTACTGTTTTAGTAGTAGTTTTACCATTAATTCACATAGTACAACACATTAAGGACAGAGATCCTAAATGGGGAGTAAGTGCACAGTGACTCCTATTGTTGATTTAACAATTGACACTCTATATTTATGATATCAGTAATCACCCAAGGCTCTTGTCATGAGCTGCCAAGGCTATGGAAGCCTCTTGAGTTCACCAACTCCTATCTTATTTAGACAAGGCCATAGTCATAGTTGAAGTTCTCTCCTCCCTTCAGAGAAAGGTACCTCCTTCTTTGATGGCCCATTCTTTCTACTGGGATCTCACTCACAGAGATCTTTCATTTAGGTCTTCCTTCCCTCTCCCTCTCCCTCTCCCTCTCCCTCTCCCTCTCCCTTTCCCCTTCTTTTCTTTCCCCTTCTTTTCTCTTTTTCTTCTCTTCTCCCCTCCCCTCTCCTCTCCTCCCCTCCCCTCCCCTCTCCTCCCCTCCCCTCTCCTCTCCTCCCCCCTCCTCTCCTCCCCTCCCCTCTCCTCTCCTCTCCTCTCCTCCCCCCTCCCCTCCCCTCCCCTCCCCTCCCCTCTCCTCCCTCTCCTCCCCTCCCCTCCCCTCCCCTCTCCTCCCCTCCCCTCTCCTCTCCTCCCCTCCCCTCCCCTCACCTCCCCTCTCCTCTCCTCCTCTCCTCCCCTCCCCTCTCCTCTCCCCTCCTCCCTCTCCTCCCCTCCCCTCCCCTCTCCTCTCCTCTCCTCCCCTCCCCTCCCCTCTCCTCTCCTCTCCTCCCCTCCCCTCCCCTCCCCTCCCCTCTCCTCCCCTCCCCTCTCCTCCCCTCCCCTCCCCTCTCCTCTCCTCCCCTCCCCTCCCCTCTCCCCTCCTCTCCTCTCCTCTCCTCTCCTCTCCTCTCCTCCCTCTCCTCTCCTCTCCTCCCCTCTCCTCCCCTCCCCTCCCCTCCCCTCCCCTCTCCTCTCCTCCCCTCCCCTCCCCTCTCCCCTCCTCTCCTCTCCTCTCCTCTCCTCCCCTCTCCTCCCCTCCCCTCCCCTCCCCTCCCCTCTCCTCCCCTCCCCTCCCCTCCCCTCCCCTCTCCTCCCCTCCCCTCCCCTCTCCCCTCCTCTCCTCTCCTCCCTCTCCTCTCCTCTCCTCTCCTCTCCTCTCCTCTCCTCTCCTCCCTCTCCTCTCCTCTCCTCCCCTCCCCTCTCCTCCCCTCCCCTCTCCTCCCCTCTCCTCCCCTCCCCTCTCCTCTTCTCCCCTCCCCTCTCCTCCCCTCCCCTCCCTCCTCTCCTCTCCTCTCCCCCTCCCTCCTCTCCTCTCCCCCTCCCTCCTCTCCTCTCCCCCTCCCCTCCCCTCCCCTCCCCTCCCCTCCCCTCCCCTCCCCTCCCCTCCCCTCCTCTCCTCTCCTCTCCTCTCCTCTCCTCTCCTCTCCTCTCCTCTCCTCTCCTCTCCTCTCCTCTCCTCTCCTCTCCTCTTCTCTTCTCTTCTCTTCTCTTCTCTTCTCTTCTCTTTTCTCTACAATGTCTTGGCTTTCCATGCCCGAAATACTCTCATGGGCTTTTTAGCCAGATTTGAATGCCTTAAGGGCTGGTTCTGAGGCCAGAGTGCTATTTAGGACATCTGCCATTCTATGAGTCTGCTGTGTATCATGCTTCCCATGTTGGATCGTTCTCTCCTTTTTAATTCTATCAGTTAGTATTAGCAGACACTGGTGGGAGGGATGGTATGGGGGGGAAGCCATTGTAATCCATAAGTCATACTTTGGAAATTTATATTCATTAAATAAAAGTTAAAAAAATTAGCAGACACTGGTCTTGTTTTTGTGATCCCTTTGACATTTAATCATATCATTTATGATAATTGTGAACTGAAACTGATCACTTTGACTAGTGAGATAGCATTGAATTGGAATCCCCTGGCACGTTTCTAACTCACCATTATGGGTAAGTCTGAGTGAGCATGTGCCGAACTGTACTTCTCCCTCTCTTATTCACCCACTTACATTTAACAGAGATCACTTTTCAATTAAATTTAAATGCCTAAGAATAATTGTGTGTTAATGAAAGAGTTCAACCAATAGTATTAAGTAGAACAAAAAACTACTAAAAGGAATAAAATAGCAAATTATTCTTTGACAGGACAAGGGCTGATCAAGTCACTGTTTCTCACAGTGTCCATTTCACTTCAACAGGTTTCCTTTTAGGTGTTCAGTTAGTTGTCACTGATCAGGGAGAACATATCCCTTTGGGACTGGCTTATTTCACCAGCATGATGTTTTCCAGTTTCCTCCATTTTGTTGCAAATGACTGGATTTCATTATTTTTTTTACTGCTGTGTAGTATTCTATATAGTACATATTGCATAATTTCTTTATCCAGTCTCCTGTTGATGGGCATTTAGGTTGATTCCATGTCTTAACTATTGTGAATTGAGCCACAATAAACATTGAGGTGCAGACAGCTCTTTTATTTGCCAATTTAATTTCCTCTGGGTAAATTCCAAGGAGTAGGATGGCTGGGTTGAATGGTAGGGTTATATTCAGGTTTTTGAGGAATCTCCAGACTGACTTCCATAGTGGCTTGACCAGTTTGCATTCCCACCAACAATGGGTTAGTGTCCCTTTTCCCCCACATCCTCACCAGCATCTGTTGTTAGTTGATTTCTTTTTTTATTTTTTATTTTATTCCTATTTATTTTTGACAGGCAGAGTTAGAGAGAAAGGTCTTCCTTTTTCCGTTGGTTCACCCCCCCAAGTGGCCACTATGGTGGCGCATTGCAGCTGGTGCGCTGTGCCAATCCGAAGCCAGGAGCCGGGTGCTTCCTCCTGGTCTCCCATGTGGGTGCTGGTGCCACAGGCGGAGATTTAGCCTAATGAGCTGTGGTGCTGGCCAGGTTGATTTCTGTATGTAATCATTCTAACTGGGGTGAGGTGAAACCTCATTGTGTTTTTGATTTGCATTTCCCAGATAACTAGTTATCCTGAACATTTTTTCATGTATCTGTTGGATATTTGGATTTCCTCTTTTGAAAAATGTCTACTTAGGTCCTTGGCCCATCTCTTAAGTGGGTTGTTTGTTTTGATCTTGTGGATTTCTTGATCTTTTTATGGATTCTGGTTATTAATCCTATGTCTGTTGCATAAATTGCAAATATTTTTTCCCATTCTGTCGGTTGTCTCTTCACTCTCCTGTTTCTTTTGCAGTACAGAAACTTCTCAATTTGAGGTAATACCAATTGTTAATTTTGGCTTTGACTGCCTGTGCCTCTGGAGTCTTTTCCAAGAAGTCTTTGCCTGTGCCTATATCTTGTAGGGTTTCTCCGATGTGCCCTGATAATTTGATGGTGTCGGATCATATATTTAGATCTTTAATCCATGTTGAGCATATTTTTGTGTGAGGTTTAAGGCAGGGGTCTTGCTTCATGCTTCTGCATGTGGAAATCCAATTTTTCCAGCACCATTTATTGAATAGACTGTCCTTACTCCAGGGATTGGTTTTGGACCCTTGATCAAATATGAGTTGGCTGTAGATGTTTGGATTGATTTCTGGTGTTTCTATTCTATTCCATATGTCTGTCCATCTGTTTCTGTACCAGTACTATGCTGTTTTTATTATAAGTGCTTTGTAGTATGTCCTGAAATCTGGTATTGTGATGTCTCTGGCTTTGTTTTTGTTGTACAAGATTGCTTTTGCTATTTGAGGTCTCCTGTGCCTCCATATGAATTTCAGCATCTTTTTTTCCAGACCTGAGAAGGATGTCTTTGGTATCTTGATTGGTATTGCATTGAATCTATAAATTGCTTTTCTGAGAATGAGCATTTTGATGATATTGATTCTTCCAATCCATGAGCATGGAAGATTTTTCCATTTTTTGGTATCCTCTTCTATTTCTTTCTTTAAGATTTTGTAATTCTGATTGTAGAGATCTTTAATGTCCTTGGTTAAGTTTGTTCCAAGGTATTTGATTGTTTTTGTAGCTATTGTAAATGGGATTGATTTTAGCAGTTCTTTCTCAACTTGGCATTGTCTGTGTATACAAATGCTATTGATTTTTGTGCACTAATTTTATATTCTTCTACTTTACCAAACTCTTCTATGAGTTCCAATAGTTTCTTAGTAGAGTTCTTTGGATCCCCTTAATAAAGAAATATATCATCTGCAGAGAGAGATAGTTTGACTTCTTCCTTCCCAATTTGTATCCCTTTAATTTCTTTTTCTTGCCTAATGGCTCTGGCTAAAACTTCCAGAACTATGTTGAATAGCAGTGGTGAAGAGTGGGCATCCCTGTCTGGTACCAGATCTCAGTGGAAATGCTTCCAACTTTTCCCCATTCAATAGGATGCTGGCTGTGGGTTTTTCATAAATTGCTTTGATTGTATTGAGGAATGTTCCTTCCAAACCCAGTTTGCTTAGAGTTTTCATCATGAACGGGTGTTATATTTTATCAAATGCTTTATCTGCATTTATTGAGATAATCATACTGCAGTTTGTTAATGTGGTGTATCACCTTGATTGATTTGTGAAGGCTGAACCATCCCTGAATACCTGGGATAAATCCCACTTGGTGTGGGTGGATGATCTTTCCGATGTGTTGTTGAATTCTACTAGCCAGAATTTTATCGAGTATTTTTGCACCTATGTTCATCAGGGAAATTGGTCTGTAACTCTCTTTTAATGCTGCATCTTTTTCAGGTTTAGGAATTAAAGTGATGCTGGCTTCATAGAAAGAATTTGGGAGGATTCCCTCTTCTTCGATTGTTCTGAATAGTTTGAGAAGAATTGAAGTTAGTTCTGCTTTAAATGTCTGGTAGAATTCAGCAGTGAATCCATCTGGTCCTGCGCTTTTCTTTGTTGAGAGGGCCTTTATTATTGATTCAATTTCTGACCTGGTTGTGGGTCTGTTTAAGTTTTCTATGTCTTCGTGATTCAATTTAGGTAGGTTTTTGTTTCCAGGAATCTATCCACATCTGCTAGGTTTCCTTGTTTGCTGGAATACAACTCTTTGTACTAATTTCTGATGACTCTTTTTATTTCTGTTGTGTCTGTTTTACATTCCCTTTTTCATCTCTGATTTTATTGATTTGGGTCTTTTTTTTGTTAGTTGGGTCAATGGTGTCAAAAATGCATCTCTTCATTTTGCTGATACTTTGTAATGTTTTTTTGGATTCAATTCTATTGATTTCTTCTCTAATTTTAATTATTCCTCTTCTCTTACTAGTTTTGGGTCTGGTTTGCTGCAGCTTTTCTAGATTCTTGAGATGTATTGGTAGCTCATTTATTTGGTGCCTTTCCAATTTCTTGATGTAGGCACCTGTTGCTATAAACTTTCTTCTTAACACTGTTTTTGCTGTATCCCATAAGTTTTGATGTGTTGTTATCCTCATTTACTTCCAGAAAGTTTTTGATTTCTTCTATGATCCACTGTTCATTCAGTAGCATGTTGTTCAGTTTCCATGTGTTTGCATATGTTCTAGGGATTCCTGAGTTGCTAATTTCCAGCTTCATTCATTGGTGGTCTGAGAAGATACATATGATTTTGATTCTTTTGAATTTGCTGAGACTTGCTTTATGGCCTAGTATGTGGTTAATCCTAGAGTAGGTTGCATGTACTGCTGAGAATAATGTGTATTCTTTAAGTGTAGGATGAAAGTTCTGTAGAAATCTGTTAGATCCATTTGGTCTATAGTGTCGATTAAATCTGCTGTTTCCTGTTGATCTTCTGTCTGGTTGATCTGTCTGTTGCTGAAAGTGGAGTATTGAAGTCCCACATACTATTGCATTGGAGTCTAATTCTCCCTTTAAGTCCCTTAACATATCTTTTAAATAAACTGGTGCCCTGTATTTAGGTGCATATATGTTTATAATAGTTATAATTTCCTGTTGAATTGATCCCTTAATCATTATATAGTGCCCCTCTTTGTCTCTCTAAACAGTTTTTGTGTTATAGTTTATTTTGTCTGATATTAAGGTGGCTACACCAGCACTTTTTTGGTATCTGTTGCCATGGAATACCTTTTTCCAACCTTTCACTTTCAGTCTGCATGCATCTTTGTTGTAAAGATATGTTTCTTGTAAGCAGCAAATAGATGGATTTTATTTTTTAATCCATTCAGCCAGTCTGTGTCTTTTAACTGGAGAGTTGAGGCCATTTATATTGATAAGCAGTGACTTTGCCTTGCCATTTTTCAAAAGATATTTCTAATATATGCTTGGAACCTCCTGTGATCTTTTACTGGGAGGTTTTCTTCCTTTACCTTCTTTCATATTGATGGCCATGTTTCTGTGTTTAACACATTCTTAAGTATCTTTTGCAGGGCTCGATGAGTGGTGACAAATTCTTTCAATTTCTGTTTGCTATGAAAGGTCTTTATTCACCTTCATTCACAAATGAGAGCTTTGCACGGTATAATATTCTGGGCTGGCAGTTTTTCTCTTAGTACCTGGGCTATATCTCAACTTTCCCTCCTAGCCTGTAGGGTTTCTGATGAGAAGTCTGCTGTGAGTCTAATTGGAGATCCTCTGAGAGTAATCTGACTTTTGTCTCTTGCAGATTTTAGAATCTTTTCTTTATGTTTCACTGTGGTGAGTTTGATTACAGCGTGTCATGGTGAAGATCTCTTTTGGTCATGTTTATTGGGGGTTCTTTGTGCTTCCTGTACTTGGATGTCTCTGTCCTTCTCCAAACCCAGAAAGTTTTCTGCTAGTATCTCACTAAAAAGGCCTTCTAATCCTTTCTCTCTCTGCATGCCTTCAGGAACTCCTACAACCCAAATGTTTTTTTTTTTTTAATAATAGCCTGTAGATTCCCAACAATATTTTTTAGATTTCTAATTTCCTCTTCTTTGGTTTGACTGTATACTTTCCTGTGCTCTGTCTTCTAAGTCCGATATTCTCTCTTCTGCCTCACTGATTGTTTATTGTTTTTAAGGCTCTCAAATGTGTTTGTCATTTGTTCTTTTGAATTCTTCATTTCATTTCATTTCTCTTCAATATCTCAATTTCATGTTCTACTAAATTCCTCATTTCATTTTGATTGCTCCTTAAGATTTCATTTTTAGGACAGAGATTTTCTGTCCTGTGCTGTATGGATTTCTGTAGTTCATGCATTTGTTTTTGATAACTTCTAAATGTTATCAATAATTTTTGAAATCTGTATCTTGCTTTTCTTCTGTCTCATCACATTCATAACCTTGGAGTGTCATGTTCATGTGGGAGCATCGTGATGTTGTCTTTGTTCTTGTTTCCTCGGTTTTTGTGTTTGTTGTTTGTCATTGTGGAGATATTCTTTGGTTTGTCTTCTTTTTTTTTTGCTGTGGTGGCTTTTCTCGTTATACTATGATTGTAGATTAAGTGGACTGTCTGCTTTTGGTGAATCTTTAGAGGCTTGTGGTGGGTGTGGCCAGAGAGCTTTGTTCAGTTTTTCAGGGTTAAGGGTGTGCCAAAGGTGACACACCTGGGTTTGGCATAGTATATTTTCTCTCTCTTTTTTTTTATTCAGAAGGGTAGTAATTCTGCTTAGCTGAGTTCTTCTCCTTGATGGCAATCAGTGCCTGAGCCCTATCCACATTGGGTATAATATTTGCTCTCCCAAGGACCACACAAAGAATCTGTGCAGCCCTCAGTATAAGTTCAGCTTCCCCTGCAATGTCTCTCACCAAGTAACCAAGGCCGCCCAAGTTTGTGGCGTCCCCCATCTAGACTACTCACGTTTCAGCCACACCATGAGTTCTACACACCCTCAGTTTTTTTTTTTTTTTCCACAGTCTCAGTTCATAAGCTCCACACTTTCACTAGGTCTTAGTTTCCTGTTATTACTCCCAACCAGAGTCAGGTTTTTCTGCTTGGCTGAGGACAGGTGCAGCCCCAAGCTAGTGCAGCTGTCAACGTATGTCCAAAATGGCGCCTGCTCCATTGTCCTACATGCCTTTGTAAGGTGTGTGGAGAGAGAGAATTGTGTCTGTTCCATCCCTTTTATTTTTTTTCTCTCCTCTAGTTAGGCTGGTGTACTTTCCCCCACGGGGCTTCAAGCCTTGTACCCTCTAGGCTCTTCCTGCCACTTTCTGCCAGTGTCTCAGGCTACTGCGGTTTCATCTCACCTCTCTTTCCAGCGCTGGTGAGGAGGAGAAGACTCTCGGCAGCTGGTTTCCCAAGCTGTGGGCACCTGTGTCCTCCACGTAGATCCACCATGTCCCTCTAATTCCGGAAGAGTTTCCTCTGTAGTTTTTGCCCTAACTCTTCCCTGAGACTTCACTATCTCCACTTTTATTAAACTATCTTTTCCCAGACTATCAGTGAGCTCCCTCCCTATTCCACCATCTTGTAGCCCCTTTATCTCTCCTGTTGATTTTAGTTTTGGTTACAGCTGAACCTTTCATAAGAGATACAGCTTCTCGTTTGCCTTTTTTCACATAATCAGTTCTAACCATGCTTCATTTTATTTGCTACAGCTTCAGCTTGATTCTTAATGCAGAAATTATGCCACAATATATTAACTATACAATGCAATAAAAATGTGAACAAATGGGGTGTGTATTGAGGAGGAATGCTTTATGCCACTTCTTGGGAAACCCATATCCCATATTGAAGTGCCAGTTGGTGTCGGCTACTCTGCTTCTGATCCACTTTCTTGCTGATGCATCCTGGGAGGCAGTGAATGATGGTTCAAGTGCTTGGGCCCCTACTACTCACTTGGGAGTCCTGGATAGAGTTCCTGATTCCTGTATTTGGCCTGGCCCAGTCCTGGATGTTGCAGGCATTTGGGGAGGAACCAGCAGATGAAAGATCCCTCTACCTTGATAGAGTTGATAGATCAGATAGATATATCATCTCTGTCGTTCTGCCTTTCAAGTAGATGAAAATAATCAAAAATTTTAAAGTGAAAATGAAAATTAGAATGTGCACAGTTGCCTTTTTTCTGATAATAGATCCTTCAGTTGGAACCATGTGATTCCCGCATGCTAGAAAATACTTTTTTTTTTTTTTTGGAATATAACCCTGGACACAGTGAATGCAATTGTGTAAAAATGAATGTAAACTCACAAGGCCTATGTTGGGGTTATAGGTATGTAGATGTGTTCACTTTCTCTCTTAAAGATAACCTACTAAAAGTATATATTGTAACACTTGGTGTAACTGTGTTTCACAGAATACATGTAGTGTTCTCCAAAGGCAGATGTTGTACTCCTTCAGATCTGACTTGGTCACCTAAGGCAAGTGTACTGTTGGTCTTGGAGCAATCCCTGCATGGCAGGCGTTTTTAGCCCTTGCCTATAGATGTCACCCCTGCTCCTCACATCCTGTGGTGCAGACAAGACCTTCCCTATCACAGTTAGGGTGAGTGAATTTCATACCATTGTTCAAGCCTAGGTTGGATTTCTCTGAAAGATTTATTTGAAAGGCAGAGTAACAGAGAGAGGGGTAGGAAGGGAGGGAGGGGGAGGGGGGAGGGAGGGGGAGAGGGGGAGAGGAAGGGAGGGAGGGAGGGGGGGAGAGAGAGAGAGAGAGAGAGGTCTTCCATCTATTGGTTCATTCCCCAAAAGGCCACAATGGTAGGGGCTGTGCTGGTCCAAAGCCAGGAGCCAGGAACTTCTTCCAGGTCTCCTATGTGGGTGCAGGGGCCCAAACACTTGGGCCATTTTCTGTTGCTTTCCTAGGTGCATTAGCAGGGAGCTGGATCAGAAGTAGAGCAGCCAGGACTTGAACCAGAACCCATAGGGGATGCTGGTACCACGGGTGGCTGTTTTATCCACTGCCCCCCAGATCTGATTTCAAACTTAGGCTCTTCCCACTTTCCTGTGGAAAAAAATGTGCTTTCGTATGTGTTTCCAGCTGTGGTGAAGCTGCCCCCCTTTAGAAAATTATGCAAACATGATCATCATGTAGGACCCAGGTCCAAACATTGAAAAATAGTTGTATTCAAAGAACTAAAACAAATATCACATTTTTTTGCTTTTTAAAATCACTGTTTATTCCATTTAGTAGAGGGTTTTTTCCATACAAATATTTGCAACAATTTTGAATTCCCCAAAACCATACATAGACGATAAATACCATGCTATTAAAGTATTAAATTTGTACAAAAATACTTTACAGCTTAATACTTGTTTGTTACAAATAAAAATACATATTTAAGTGACTCATGATCTTTTATTTTTTTCTTAACATGATTCTGTTTTATACTTTCTTGCCCTGGTGGTTCTGAAATGTGACTGAAGTAATCTGTTTCTTTGCACAAAAAGAAAGGTGAGTTTTTTCCTTAAATGAAGGACAGTGTTTGAATGCTTTGCCTAAGTGATTGTTTGAATTACTTACCAAAATGAAAATGTTTGCAAAGTAATCATTTTAGTATGGAGATTCTACCATCAATATACAGATCTATTTTTTATATTTACCAAATAACAGTTATTAGTGTAGCTATTCAAAATATCTGAACAAATGAAAACAGTTGCCACCAAACATTTAAAGCAACTGTCACAATTTATTGCTTTGAGGGATGATAATAATTGGCAATGCATTTTGTGAAAAATGTATTTACAATTTCAGTAAGTGGCATGGCTCAGAACAAAAGATAGTCCAGTGTCATTTTTAAGTATATGTGCTGTGCACCCCTCAATATTACCAGTTTGCAAAACATGTCAAGCATTATGAGTTTGATTTGCCTATCATTAATGTGAACTTCATTTTAATGGACTTTTCATTCCCTCTTAAGTTCTTAGTCCTGAATTTTAAAAATACGGTAACTAATTAGTGTTACTACATACTTTAATTCATTATCAGTGCTTTTCAGCTATTAAAAATGTGTCCTTAAAAAAAAAACAGGTCACAAGACATATCCTGTTTGATCATTTGTTGCATAGGGAATAGCATACATCTTAGTTAAAATCATTCCTATATTTGGGCAAAACATTTACCACCACCTATTATGGTCTTCTACGTGCATCATTGCTGAAACATTTCAAGATAACTTAATTTTATACCTGTACCCCTCCCATTGTGCAGGCCCAACAGTTTACCAAATACCAGTTCCCCAAGTAGAGCCAGCTTTGTGAAAAGCCATATTGTTGGTCAAGTTCTCACATTATATGACTTTATAGTAAGAAACTGATTTGAAAGTGAAGTAAGGAAATTATCATAGAGAATTTTTTCAAATAGACATTTCTGTTTTTAAAAAGTGATAGTGAAATGAACTTGTAGTAAAAAATTTTCCTCTGATGTTAATCATGGGGAGGGGCAGCCTGCCTATTTTTCTCTACCATTGGGCTTGGCAGGGAATTACCTGCCCTATACCATAGTGGTCACCAAAAAAAGAAACCTCTTCAACCTGAAAAGGGACGTGAACATGAGCCATGAGAGAGATTTAAAAAACCCCTGTGCTTGCAGTTAATGCCACATGATTATCTGTGCTTCAAATGTCACAGAAATCTTAAAGGGATTTTTAGCACCATGTAGATAACGTCTTTTGTCCTGCTTTATAAAAAGTGCTGCTATAATGTATTAGTGGGTTCTCGTGTCTCCAGATTACCACCATGGCTCAGCTGCTGGGAAAAAGCAGTGTTCTGGTCACACCAGTCTCCTGGAAGAGTCTGTTGGTCCATGGACTTCTGGGAAGCCAGTGGATTTCTACTGATTACCAGGTCCAGCTTATTACCAGATTCTGCTATGAGGGGCACAACAAGGCAGCAGTCAAAATCTCTCGTTCGGACATGGTTAACCTGAAAAGTCAAGAAGAATCAGGTTGTATTATTGTTGTAGTCCTAATTCCCAAAGCCCAGAGTAACACTTCATGTGTAACAAGCTGTTTGGAGCCTTGAAAGTGCTTAAACACACAGCCTGTACAGAGAAATCTACCCCTGCTCTGACAATAATAAAATGCAGCTAGTGGCTCACTTATTAGCTACTACTAAATGGTAAGGTCCTCCACAGCAGGGAACAAGCAGATGCTCCATGCAGACATTTGTGCTTGAAGTTAAAGTGACCCACATCCCATTTCCTTTGAAATTGTGTTTTTTTTTTTTTTATTATAGTGTGCTGAATAAGCATTTTCCATCTGAAGAACCAGGGGCTACCCCAAGGCCCATTTTCCCTGGGAGCCAGGAAAAACACAAGAACAGGCTGCCAGCACAGAGCAATGGTCAGACAACAGCCACAAAGTTGTCTGCCAGTTACAGGTTTCTTATGTGAAGGACCTGCTGGTTGAGATTGGAGAACTGACTTTAAGCCATCTTCCTGGTTTAAAAAAAATCTGTGAAAGGCACACTGTGAACAGCCATACCCAGCTCCCCTTCATTTCCTTCAAGAGCAGGGGTGCTGGCCAGATGGTGCTGGAATCTCAGTGAAGTTGGGGGCTCTCAAAACACTTGGTTTCTGTGACATCACTTTGTTTTGACCCTGTAACCAGTTTAATTAGTTGCTTTCAGTTCTTTCTTGCCTTACTTGCTTCCTGTCCTTTAAATTTTAATATTAGAATTCTAGCCTTAGTGGTTCTTTTTGTTGTTGTTGTTGTTCCCTTTTTCTTTCTATAAGCCCACCACAGGCAACTTTATCCAAACTCATGCCTTCAGTATCCTAAATCTTTATGTATACCTCTAACATTTCTCCTATGCAACAGATCCAAGGTGCCAGCTACTACCCAGACTGCTCTACCATGATACGTAGAAGGCATTAAAACTCATTAGGTCTGAGACAGAGTACCTTGCACACATCTACCTATCCTGTCTCCTTGCTTATGATCATCCTCTTTCCCACCTTACCCTTGTCTGCCCACAATAATGAATTGTCTTTCTTTAGGTAATTATTCTGCTTAAGAAACTGATGTCTTCAGAATAAAGTCTGATTCTAGAAGAGATTCCAAGATGGCAGACTACGGAGGGAGCTTACTGCTCTAGTCTAAAGGAAGATAGTTTAAAAAAAATGGAAGAGTGCAACCCCTGAGGTTGCACTTAGGAAGAAAACTCCAGTGGAAATACCAGAGCAGTTAGAGGAACACTGTGGGTCCACATGAAAGGTATGGACATGCACACAACACAGGACCGCAGCAGCTGAAAGCTTTAGCACAAGCTTTGGAGAGTGAAGTGGGACCAGACTGGAGCTCTGTGGGTGACAGTGTACCTACCAACCTAGAGGGGAAAAGGGGCATGTTTCTTTCTCCCCAACCCCTGAGAACAGTGCCCTGCAAATACCTGAGACAGGGCAGGCACAATTTTGGACATACATAACAGCTGCCCCAGCTTGAGTCTGTGTGCCCAGAAACCAACTGAAAGGAAATGCCCAGGTCTGGTAGAGGGGATTGATAGGGGGCTGGGTGCCTATTTTGGCCTGTGAGGTTCCCCAGCCTTGCAGCAAGTCACAGGCTATGGGGTTTAGGCTAGCTCTGGGAGCATCTCCACCTCTCTGTGGACAGGATAGAATGGCAGGGCAGAGTAGATTCTCAGCACCCTGTGACTGTGGGGGCCTTGTATGGAAACACTGGCTGCATGGGAGCGTGTGGCTGGGTCTCTGGGTAGTTGCTCCACACACTTGGGATTCCCTGATTCACTGGGGTGGTTCATTGCTGTGGGATCCATGTTCACACTAAGGCCTGCATGGATCCTTTGTGTCATTCTTGTGGCAATGTGAATGAATATTGTACCCACTGGGGCTAGCTCCCAGGCTTAGGTCACCTTAGGGAGTGCAGGTGAGGATGAAACTATGTCAACAGAGCTGATAAAAAGATTTACCACACCTAATTTCAGTGTCACCGTGGATACTCCCCTCACCCTGGAGCTCTGAACAGAGCTCCCTGGCCACACCTAGCACATATCTCTGCGTATTCACTGAAAGATAAAAACCATCAGAGGAGGAAAAAAAACCAACAAGTATCCACAAAAATGCCTTAAAATAATCACAGAAATTCAAGAAACAAGAGTAATGAAGACAACATGACACCCCCAAAGGAACACAACACTTGAATACTAGAATGTGAAGAATAGATTGATAAAATGGTGGAAACAGAAATCAATAAGTTAATCATAGAATTACTCAGAAGTAATCAGAAGCAAATCCACAAATTAATTTCATATTACTTGAATGAAAATATTTCCCATGAAATTGAGACTTTAAAGAGAAACCAAGAAAATATTAGAAATGAAGAATTTGATAAATAAGAAATACAATGGAAAGCATTAACGATAGACTGAATAAAGCCAAAGAAAATCTGAGAATACACAAATTTCTGGAAATTTTACAATCATACCAGAAAAATAAAGTGTTGGATATTTATGGGATATTATCAAATTACCCAATATACAAGACTTAGGAGTTCCTGAAAGCATGGAAAGAGAATGGATTAGAAGACCTCTTTAGTGAAATAACTACAGAAAACTTCCCTAATTTAGAGAAAGAAAGGGATGTCCAAGTACAAGAAACACACAGAACTCCTAAAAGACATGACCAGAAAAGATCTTCACCACGACACATTGTAGTCAAACTTTCCACTGTAAAAGATTCTAAAATATGCATGAGAGAAACACTAGATTACATTTGGAAGATCTCCAATTAGACTCACAGCTGACTTCTCATCAGAACCCTACAGGCTAAAGAGAATAGCAACATAATCTAAGTCCTAAGAGAAAACTCTCAACCCAGAATACCATATCCAGCAAAGCTCTCATTTGTGAATGAAAATGAAATAAAGACTTTCCATAACAAAAAGAAATTGAAAGAATTTGGCACTACTCATCCGGTCTTACAAAAGATGCTTAAGGATGTGGTACACATGGAAACATGGTCATCATTATGAAAAAATGTGAAGGCAGGAATCTCCCAGTAAAAGTACAAAGGAAACCCAAAGTGAACAATACAAATATTTATGGAAAAATGGCAAGGCTAAGTTGTTACTTATCAATAGTCATGTTGAGTGTAAATGACCTGAACACTCTAGTTAAAGGATACAGACTGGCCAAATGGACTAAAAAACAAGACACATCTATTTTCTGCCTACAAGAAGTACAATTAATTCACCAACAGATACTGCCACTTGAAAGTGAAAGGATGGGCAAAGATATTCCATTCTAACAGAATCCAAAAAAGAGCTGGTGTAGCCAAACTAGTATCAGACAAAAGAGACTTTAACTCAAAACTGTTAAAAGAGAAAATGCAATGAGTAAGCGATCAATTCAACAAGAAGATACGACTATCATAAACTGGAGTGCACCCAATTATATGGCATGTGGTTATTTAAAAGAAATATTAATGGATCTAAAAAGAGACAAAACTCCATTTTCAGCAATGCACAGATCAACAACACAGAAAATCAGCAAGAAAACAACAGGGTTAATTAACCTTAGAGACTAACAGAAATCTACAGAACTTTTTATCCCAGAGTGGCAGAATACACATTCTCTGACCAGTGCATTGAACTTTCTCTAGGATAGACCACATGCTAGGCCATAAAGCAAGTCTCAGCAAATTCAAAAAAATTGAAACCATTCCATGCTTCTCTGATGAGCTGTTGATTTCTAGTTTCATTCCATTTTCAAGAATCTCTAGGACATATGCAAATACAGGGATACTGAACAAATTTCACCTGAATGAACGGTGGAGCATAGTAGAAACCAAAAGTGAAATTAAAAAATTTCTGAAAGCAAATAAAGATGACAATATAACAATACAAAACTTATGTACACAGCAAAAGCATTGCTAAGAGGGACATTTATAGCAATTGGGGGTCTACATTAAGAAATTGGAAAGCCACATAATAAATGAACTATCAATGCATCTCAAGGACCTAGAAAAACAACAAGGAACCCAAAATTAGTAAGAGGAAAGAAATAATTAAAAATAGAGAAGAAATAAAATTGAAAAAAAAAAAAACAATGGATGCACCATTTGCCCAACAAAAAAAGAGGAACAAGACACCAATCAATAAAATCAGACATGAAAAGGGAAATGTAGCAAAAGATACCACAGAACCAAAAAGAATAATCAGGAATTATTACAAAGAGCTATATGTTAATGCATGGAGAAGCCTAGAAGAAATGTATAGATTCCTGGACCCATACAACCTACCAAAATTGAGCCATGAAGAACTAGAAAACCAAAACAGACCAATAACCAAAATGGAGATTGAATCATGGTTGATTCAATTGAGTCAATAGACAAAGAACTTGAATAGACTTTTTTCAATAGAAGAAATCCAGATGATGCTTGGCATCAGTAGCCATCAGGAAAATGCAAATCAACACCACAATGAGTTTTCACCTCATCTCAGGCAGAACGACTTTCCTACAGAAATCAACGATCAATATATTCTGGGAAGTTGTGGAGGAAAAGGTAACCTAATCCACTGTTGGTGAGAATGTAAATGGGTACAGCCACTGTGGAAGACAAGATGGAGTTATGTCAGATATCAGAATATACACCTTCCATATGATCCAGCTATCCCACTTCTGGAAATTTACCCAAAGGAAATGAAATCAGAATATGAGTGATCTGTACCCCAATGAACAGATAAGATATGGAATTAATCCACATGTCCATCCACTAAAGACTGTCTAGAGAAATTATTGTATAGGTACACTATGGAATACTGAACAGAGGTTTAAAAAATGAAATCATGTTGTTGTAACAACATGGATGCAAGAGGAAAACATTGTACTTAGTGAAAGAAGCCAGTCCCAAATGGCAAATATCATATCCCCCCTGATCTGTGGTAACTAATAAAGTACCTGAAAGGTAATCTACAGAAATCAAATTGACACTTTGTGATGCAATGATTGACTTTGAATAGCCCTTGTCTTGATGAACAGTTTTTTTTTTTTTTTAATATTTGTTGAACTCTGTACTTAGTGTTGGGTTACTCTCATGTATATAAAGTTACCTGAAAACAGATCTTAGTAAAAAATAAGAATTAGAATAGGAGAGGGAGGAAGAAAGGGGGGATTACAGATGGGAGGGAAGCCTGGATGAGAAGAATCACTATGTTCCTAAATTTGTATATGTAAAATGCATGGCTTGTATACTTAAACTAAAGGTTTCTAGGTTACAAAAAAAGAGGGAGTAGACCATATCAATAGAATCAGAGATGAAAAAGGAAATGTAAAAACAGAAACCACAGAAACAAAAAGAATCATCAGGAATTACTACAGAGAGCTGCATGCCAAGACATGGGGAAACCTAAGAGACATGGATAGATTCCTGGACACATAAAACCTACCAAAACTAAGCCATGAGGAACCAGAAAACCTACACAGACCAATAACCAAGACGGAGATTAAATTAGTAATAAAGACCATCTCAACAAAGAAAAGCCCAGGACTAGATGGCTTCACTGCTGAATTCTACCAGACGAAGAACTAAATACAGTTCTCAAGCTATTCAAAGCAATTGCAAGGAAGGGAATCCTTCCTAACTCCATCTAGGAAGCCAGCATCACCTTAATTCCTAAGCCAGAAAAAATTACACCAGAGAAAGAGAACTATAGACTAATTTCCCTGATGAATACAGATGCAGACATCCTCAGCAAAACACTTGCCAATCAAATCTGAAGATAAATCAGATCATTCACCCGGACCAAGTGGGATTTATTCCTCATATGCATTTGCAAAATTGATTTACTGAAGTTAGATACATCACATTAAGGAACTGAAGAACAAAAAACATGCTGTCTCTGCATCTGTTGAGGTAATCATTTGATAAATTACAACATCCTTTCATGATGAAAACCTTAAGCAAACTGCATATAGAAGGATAGTTCCTCAAGACAAGACAATTTATAAGAAACCTATGGCCACAATCTTACTGAATGAGGAAAAGTTGAAAGCATCCCCACTAAGATCCAGACCCAGACAACAATGCTCACCCTTATGATTACTATTTCAATAAAGTCCACGAAGTTTTAGCCAGAGCCATTAGGCAAGGAAAAGAAATCAAAGGAAAATAAATTGTGAAGGAGGAAGTCAAACTACCCCTATTTGCAGATGACATGATTCTATATATACGGGAAACAAAAGATTCTAACAAGAGGCTGTTGGAACTCATAGAGAAGTTTGGTAAAGTAGCAGAATATAAAATCAACACACATTTGTGTACACAATCCCATGACTGAAAAAGAAATTCTAAGATCAATTCCATTCACAATAGCTACCAAAAAATCAAATTCCTTGGAATAAATTTAACCAAGGATATCAAAGACCTCTTATGATGAGAATTACAAACATTAAAGAAAGAAAAATGGAAAAATCTTCCATGCTCATGGATTGGAAGAATCAATATCATGAAAATGTCCATTTTTCTGAAAGCAATTTACAGATTCAATGTGATACCAATCAAATACCAGAGACATTCTTCTCAGATCTAGAAAAAAAAATGATGCTGGAATTCATATGGAGGCACAGGAGACTCGAATAGCTAAAGCAATTTTATACTACAAAAACAAAGCCAGTGGCATCACAATACCAGATTTCAAGACATACTAGAAGGCAGTTATAATCAAAACAGCCAGTACTGGTATAAGAACAGGTAGTTAGAGCAATGGAACAGAATAGAAACACCAGAAATCAATCCAAGCATCTACAAACAATTTATATTTGACCAAGGAGCTAAAACCAATCCCTGGAGCAAGGACAGTCTCCTCAAATGGTGTTGGGAAAACTGGATTTTCACATGAAGAACTATGAAGCAGGACCCCTACATTATACCTTAGACAAAAATCCATTCAAAATGGATTGAAGATCTAAATCTATGACCTGATACCATCAAATTATTAGAGAACATTGGGGAAACCCCGAAAAATATTGGTAAAGGCAAAGAGTTCTTAGAAAAGACCCCAGAGGCACAAGCAATCAAAGACAAAACTCACAAATGAGATTACATCAAATTGAGAAGCTTCTGTACTGCAAGGGAAATGCTCAGGAAAGTGAAGAGGCAACAGACAGAATGTGAGAAATTATTTGCAACAATGCTACTGATAAAGGATTAATAACTAGAATACATAAAAAGATCAAGCAACTCAATAGAAAACCAAACAATCCAGTTAAAAATGGGCAAAGGTCTTGAACAGGAATTTTTCAAAAGAATTCCAAATGAACAAGAGCCAAATGAAAAAATGCTCAGCATCACTGTCCAGCAGAGAAATACAAATCAAAATGACATTGAGGGGGGCTGGTGCTGTGGCACAGCAGGTAAAGCTGCTGCCTGCTGTACCAGCATCCCATAGTGTCACCAGTTCAAGTCCCAGCTCCTCCACTTTTGATTCAGCTCTCTGTTATGGCCTAGAAAAGCAGTGGAAGGTTGCCCAAATCCTTGTGACCCTGCACCTGTATGGGAAGCCCAGAAGAAGCTTTGGATCAGTACAGTTCCAGCTGTTGTGCCCATCTGGGGAGTGAACCAGTGGATAGAAGGCCCCCTCTCTTTCTCTAAGTCTCTGCCTCTTTGTAACTCTGACTTTCAAATAAAATAAATCTTTAATTAAAAAACACAAAACCACATTCAGGTTTCATTCCACTCTGTGTAAAATGGCTTTCCTACAGAAATCAACAAACAACAAATGCTGGTGAGGATATGGGGGAAAGGTAACCTAATCCACTGTTGGTGAGAATGTAAACTGGTACAGCCATTGTGGAAGACAAGATGGAGTTATGTCAGATATCAGAATATAGACCGTCCATATGATCTAGCAATCCCACTACTGGAAATTTACCCAAAGGAAATGAAATCAGAATATGAAAGAGCGATCTGTACCCCCATATTTATTGTACCTCAACTCACAATAGCTAAAACATGGAATCCATATTTCTGCCCACTGAAGACTGGTTATAGAAATTATGGTATATGTACACTATGGAATACTACACAGAAGTTAAAAAAATGAAAGCACGTCATTTGCAACAAAATGGATACAACAGGAAAACACTGTACTTAGTGAAAGAAGCCATCCCCATAAGACAAACATCATATGTTCTCCCTGATCTGTAGTAATAATAGAGTACCTGAAAGGCAATCTATAGAAGTGAAACTGACACTTTGCTTTCCAATGATTTTGACAGCCCTCATCTTTACTGTTGAGAAACAGGCTTTTTTCATGTTGTTGAACTCTTTACTTAGTGTAGGGTTATACTTTTGTATAGAAAATTAACTGAAAATAGACCTTAGTGAAAAATAAGAATGGGAATAGGAGAGGGAAGAGGGAGGCCTGATTTGAAAAATCAGTGTTCCTTGGCCGGTGCCACGGCTCACTAGGCTAATCCTCCGCCTTGCGGCGCCAGCACACTGGGTTCTAGTCCCAGTCAGGGCACCTGATTCTGTCCCGGTTGCCCCTCTTCCAGTCCAGCTCTCTGCTGTGGCCAGGGAGTGCAGTGGAGGATGGCCCAAGTGCTTGGGCCCTGCACCCCATGGGAGACCAGGATAAGTACCTGGCTCCTGCCATCGGATCAGCACGGTGCACCGGCCGCAGCGCGCCAGCCGTGGCGGCCATTGGAGGGTGAACCAACAGCAAAGGAAGACCTTTCTCTCTGTCTCTCTCTCACTGTCAAAAAAAGTTAAAATAAAAAAAAAAAAAGAAAAATCAGTGTTCCTAATATTGTGTATATGAATTGCATGGATTGTACATCTTAAATAAAAGGTTTCTAGGTTAAAAAGATGGAGAAGACCCAAATCAATAAAATCAGAGATGAAAAAGAAATGTAACACCAGATAGCACATAAACAAACAAACAAAAAACATTAGCATTTACTGCAAAGAGCTGTGTGCCAAAACATGGGGAAACCTAGGAGAAAGGGATAGATAGTCCCACAACTTGGGACTCCAACAGTCGAGGGCTGGCGCTGCAGCTCGATTGGCTAATTGTTTGCCTGCAGCGCCGGCACCCTGGGTTTTAGTCCCGGTTGGGGCGCTGGATTCTGTCCTGGTTGCTCCTTTTCCAGTCCAGCTCTCTGCTGTAGCCCAGGAAGGCAGTGGAGGATGGCCCAAGTGCTTGGGCCCTGCACCCGCATGGGAGATCAGGAGGAAGTGCCTGGCTCCTGGCTTTGGATTGGTGCAGTGCACCAGCCGCAGCATGCAGGCCGTAGCGGCCATTTGGGGGGGTGAACCAACAAAGGAAGACCTTTCTCTCTCTCTCTCTCTCTCTCTCTCTCTCTAACTCTGCCTGTCAAAAATAAAAAAAAAAAAAAAGAAAGAAAATGAGGAGAGACCAGACTGCAGCAGCCCAAGTAACTGGCAAAAAAGCTGCAGGAAGAGCCTAGAGGGATCCCGGCTTGGAGCCCCACTGGGGATAGTGTATCTGCCAAACCAGAGGAGAAAAAAAAAAGGATGGGATGGACATATTTCTCTCTCTCTGATTACTTTACAACAGCATCCTGTAACAAGCCAATAGAGCGGGCACCATTTTGGACATATATAACAGCTGTGCCAGCTCATGTCCATGCTCAACAACCAGCTGAGTGGAGACTCCTGGCTGTGGTGGGGAGAACTAACAGGGGCTAGGAGCTTGTGATTCTGTGAGGCTTCTGTACTGAGACTGTGAAAAAAAAATTGAGGGTGTGTGGGAAGACTCAAGGTGTGGCTGTGACTTTGGGCAGTCACAGTGGAAGACTCCACAAGCTCAGGGCTTACTGGTTACCTGGTGAGAGACATTGTTGGGGAATCTGAGATTACACTGAGGACTGCACAGATCCTTTGTGTTGTCCTTGGGAAAGAGAGGGTGAATATTATACCCACTGGGGCTGGTCTCCTTTGAGGAGAGGAGCTCAGATGAGCAGAATAAATTTCATTTCTGATTTTAAAAAAGACAAGATTTACCATTCCAAATCCTGGGTGTCACCTTAGGCACACTCTTAACCCTGGAGACCTGAACAGAGCTCTCTGGCCACACCTACTACAAGTCTGTAGATATTCACTGGAAGCAGACAGTCCACTTATCTATGGAATCATAGTACAAATAAAAGTCACCACAGCACACACACACACAAAAGAAACCAACTATCTCCACAAATGCCAAACAACAAACACACCAATACAATTAAAAAGAATAAGAAGACAAAATGACACCCCCAAAAGAACACTACAATTCAATACTAGATTGTGAAGATGAAGAGATTGAAGAAATGCAAGAAATGGAATTCAAAAAGTTGATCAGAGAAGTAATCAGAAGCAAATGCATGAACTACTGAAATTCATACAGGACATGAAAGAAAATTTCTCCCAAAAATGAGATGATCTTAAAGAGAAATCAAAATGAAGAATTCAATAGAACAAATCAAAATGCAGTGCAGAGCCTTACCAACAGATTTGGTGAAGCAAATGAAAGAAAGAATATCAGAAAACAAATCACAGGAAATTATACATTCAAACCAAAGACAAGAAAAGGAAATTAGAAAACAAATAAACATGGTTGGAAATCTATAGGATACTATAAAATGAACCAACATAACGGTTCTAGGAGTTCCTAAAGGCATGGAAAAAGAGAAAGGATTAGAGGGCCCTTTTAGTGAAATAATAACAGAAAACTTCCCTAATTTGTAGAAAGAAAGGGATGTCAAGTACAGGAAGCACACAGAACTCCTCATAGACATGACCAGAAAAGATCTTCACCATACCCATTGTAATCATAGTCCCCACAGTAAAACAAAGAGAAGATTCTAAAATGTAAACGAGAAAAAAGCTAGATTACCTTCAAAGGATTTAGAATGAGACTCACAGCACACTTCTCATCAGAAACCCTTCAGGCTAGGAGAAAGTAGTGAGATATAGTTCAAGTCTTAAGAGAAAAAAACTTTCAACCTAGAATAGTATACCCTGCAAAGTCCTCATTTATGAATGAAAGTGAAATAAAGACCATCAATAACAAACAAAAATTGAAAGATTTGTTACCACCAGTTCAGCCCTACAAAAGATGCTAAAGATGTGTTGCACACAAAAACACAGAAACATGGTCATCACTATGAACTGGCTGAATGGATTAAAAGACAAAACCCATCTATTTGCTGCCTACAAGAAACACATCTCACCAAAAAAGATGCACGCAAACTGAAAGTGAAAGGATGGAAAAAGATGTTCCATGCCAACACAAATGAAAAAAGAGCTATCCTAATATCAGATAAAACAGACATTAACACAAAAACTATTAAAAGAGAAAAGGACAGTATATAATGATTAAGGGATCAATTCAGCCAGATCTGAATGCCTTAAGGGCTGATTTCGAGGCCAGAGTGCTGTGTAGGACATCTGTCATTCTATGAGCCTGCTGTGTATCTGGCTTCCCATGTTGGATCGTTCTCTCCTTTTTAATTATATCAGTTAGTATTAGCAGACACCAGTCTCGTTTATGTGATCCCTTTGGCTCTTTTTTTTCCCCTTTGGCTCTTAATCCTATCATTATGATCAATTATGAACTGTAACTGATCACTTTGACTATTGAGATGGCATTGGTACATGCCACCTTGATGGGATTGAATTGGAATCCCCTGGCACGTTTCTAACTCTACCGTTAGAGGTAAGTCCAATAGAGCATGTGCGGAACTGTACATCTCCTCCCTCAATTATTCCCACACTTATATTTAACAGGGTAAATACTCTACCCATGAGAGTATTTCAGGCATGGAAAGCCAAGACACTCTGGCAAAAAAAAAATGACCTAAATGAAAGATCTCTGTGAGTGAGATCCCAGTGGAAAGAATGGGCCATCAAAGAAGGAGGTACCTTTCTCTGAAGGGAGGAGAGAACTTCAATTTTGACTATGGCCTTGTCTAAATAAGATTGGAGTTGGCGAACTCAAGAGGCTTCCATAGCCTTAGCAACTCATGACAAGAGCCTCGGGTGATTACTGACACCATAAATAAAAGTGTCAATTGTTAAATCAAAAACAGGAGTTACTGTGCACTTACTTCCCATGTAGGATCTCTGTCCTTAATGTGTTGTTGTACTATGTGAATTAACGGTATAACTACTACTCAAACAGTACTTTATACTTTGTGTTTCTGTGTGGGTGCAAACTGTTGAAATCTTTACTTAGTATATACTAAATTGATCTTCTGTATATAAAGATAATTGAAAGTGAATCTTGATATGAATGCGATGAGAGAGGGAGCAGGAAATGGGATGGTTGTGGGTGGGAGGGAGGTTATGGGGGGAAAAGTGATCAATTCGACAGTAAGATATAACTATGAAAACATATATACACCTAATACAGGGCACCTGGACATTTGAAACAAATATTAAAGGATTTAATGGGGGATTTCAATACTTCACTTTTCATCAACAAACAGATCAACAAGACAGAAAATCAGCGAGGAAACAGTAGATTTAATCAACATTATAGACCAAATAGACATAACAGATATCTACACAACTTTTCATCTTAAAGGTGTAAAATACACATTCTTCTCACAAGTGCATGGAACATTCTCTAGGATTGACCACATACTAGGCCATAAAGCAAGTCTCAGCACAATAAAAAAAAATCAAGTTCATAACTACGCATCTTCTCAGACCACAGCGGAATGAAGTTGGAAATCAGCAACCCAGGAATCTCTAAAACATATGCAAACACAGGGAGACTGAACAACATGCTCCTGAATGAACAATGTGTCATAGAAATAAAATTATTTCTGGAAACATGAAGATGACAACATAACATATCAAAACTTAAAGGATACAGCAAAAGCAGTGTTAAGAGGAAGGTTTATAACAATAGATGCCTACATAAAGAAATTGGAAAGGCATCAAATAAATGAGCTAGCTATGCATTTCAAGGATCTAGAAAAACAGCAACAATCCAAATCAAAACTAGTAGGAGAAAAGAAAGAATTAAAATTAGAGAAGAAATCAACAAAATTGAAAATGAACAATACATAACAAAAAAAATACAAAAGATCAGCAAAATTATGAGCTGGTTTTTTGAAAAAGATAAAATTGACACACCATTGGCCCAACTAACCAAAAGAAGGAGAGAGAAGACCCAAATCAATAAAATTAGAGATGAAAAAGGAAATGTAACAACAGAATCACGGAAATTTAAAGGATCATCAGAAATTACCCAAAAGAGCTGCATGCCAACAAACTCGGAAACCTAGAAGAAATGGATAGATTCCTAAACACATACAACCTACTTATATTAAGTCATGAAGATACAATAAACCTAAACATACCCATTAATAAGATGGAAATTGAATCAGTAATAAAGACCCTCCCACCAAAGAAAATCTCGTGACCAGATGTCTTCCCTGCTGAATTCTACCAGACAAAAAACTAAATCCAGTTCTCAAGCTCTTCAAAACAACTGCAAGGGAGGGAATCCTCCCAACTTCTTTCTATGAAGCCAGCATCACATTAATTCCTAAACCTGAAAAAGATGTAACAGCGAGAATCACAGACCAATTTCCCTAATGAACATATGTGCAAACATCCTCAACAAAATCTAGCCAATAAAATCCAAAAACATATCAGAGAGATCATCCACCCAGACCAAGTGGTATTTATCCTTGGTATGCAGGGATGGTTCAACATTTGCAAATCAATCAATTTGATACATCACATTAACAAACTGCTGGAAAAAATATGATATCAATTGATTCAGGGAAAGCATTTGATAAAATACAACACCCTTTTATGATAAAACTAAGCAAATTGGGTTTAGAAGGAACATTCATAAACACAATCAAGGCAATTTATGACAAACCCATGGCCAGTGTCCTGTTGAATGGGAAAAAGCTGGAAGCATTCCCACTGAGAACCAGAACCAGACGGGGATGTTCACTCTCACCACTGCTATTCAGTATAGTCCTGGATGTTTTTTCCAGAACCCTTAGGCAAGAAAAAGAAATCAATGAGATAGAAATTGGGAAAGAGGAAGTTAAACTTTTCCTATTTGCAGATGACATGAATCTATATGTAGGGGGATCCAAAACACTCCACTAGGAGACTACTGGAACTCATAGAAGAGTTTGGTAAAGCAGCAGGATATAAAGTCAGTGCACAAAACTCAACAGCTTTTGTATACACAGGCAATTCCATGGCTGAGAAAAACTTCTAAGATCAATCCCATTCACAATAGGTACAAAAAATATCAGATACCTTGGAATAAACTTAACCAAGTATATCAAAGATCTCTATGATGAGATTATATTAAAGAAAATAATAGAAGATACAAAAAAATGGAAAAATCTTCCATGTTCATGGGTTGGAAGAATCAATATCATCAAAATGTCCATTCTTCTGAAAGCAATACAGATTCAATGCGATAGCAATCAAATACCAAAGACATTCTTCTCAGATCTAGAAAAAAAAAATGATGCTGAAATTCATATGGAGGCACAAGAGACCTCAAATAGCTAAAGCAATCTTATACAATGAAAACAAAGCCAGAGGCATCACAATACCAGATTTCAAGATATACTACAAGGCAGTTATAACCAAAACAGCCTGGTACTGGCACAAAAAAGATGGATAGACCAATGGAACAGAACAGAAACACCAAAAACCAATCCAAACATCTACAACCAACTGACATTTGACCAAGAAGCGAAATCCAATCCCTGGAGCAAGGATAGTCTCTTCAACAACTGGTGCCAGGAAAACTGGATTTCTACTTGCAGGAGTATGGAGCAAGATTCCTACCTTACACCTTACACAAAAATCCACTCAAAATGGATAAAGATCTAAATCTCAAATTATTAGAGAAGATTGGGGAAACCCTGCAAGGTATTGGCACAAGCAAAGAGTTCTTGGAAAAGACCCCAAAAACATAGGCAGTGAAAGCCAAAATTAACAAATGGGATTACTTCAAATTGAGAAGTTTCTGTACTGCAAAAGAAACAGAAAAGTGAAGAGACAACTGATGGAATGGAAGAGATTATTTGCAAACTGCGCAACTTATAAAGGATTAATAATTAGAATCTGTAAAGAGATCAAGAAACTCCACAAGAACAAAACAACCCAGTTAAGAGATGTGCAAAGGACTTAAACAGACATTTTTTAAAAGAGGAAATCCAATGACCAAAGACACATGAAAAAATATTCAGGATCACTAGCTGTCAGGGAAATGCAAATCAAAACCACAATGAGGTTTCACCTCACCTCAGTTAGAATGGCTTTCATACATAAATCAACAAACAGATGCTGGTAAGGATGTGGGGGAAAAGGTACACTAATCCACTCTTGGTGGGAATATAAACTGGTAAAGCCACTGGGGAAGACAGTATGGAGATACTTCAAAAATCTGAATATAGTCCTACCATATGACTCAAGCATTCCATTCCTGGGAATTACCCCTAGGGAAATGCAATCAGTAAACAAATGAGCTATCTGCACCTCAATGTTTATTGCAGCTCAATTCACAGTAGCTAAGACATAGAATCAATCTAAATACCCATCAACTGAAGACTGTATAAAGAAATTATGGGATATGTACACTATGGGATACTACACAGCAGTATAAAAAAAATGAAATCCAGTCATTTGCAACAAAATGGTTGAATCTGGAAAACATCATACTTAGTAAAATAAGTCAGTCCTAAAGGGACAAATACGATATGCTCTCCCTGATCTGTGATAACTACTACAACACCTAAAAGGAAATCTGTAGAAGTGAAATTGACACTTTGAGAAGCAGTGACTTGAACAGCCCTTGTTATGACTGTCAAGGGACAGGGTTTTTTTTTTTTTTTTTTCCTTAATGGAGAATAGGAGTGGGACTAGGGGAGGGAGAAGGTGGTGGGGTGGGAAGGTAGGTATGATGGGAAGAATCATTATATTACTAAAGTCATACTTATGAAATTTATACTCATTAAATAAAAGGTTCCTTTGGGATAAAAAAGAAAAATGAACAAAATTTTAAGTAATAACATCAGGGTTGCCAAGTACTTACAGCATTAATCCAGATAAGTTGTGTGATTTAAAAGGAAAAAAAAAACCAGCTCTTTTCCTCAGAGAATTAATGTAAATGTAGAAATAAAATACAAATGACTTAAACTAAAAGAAAAAACCTAATTGATGAAGAATCTGGTTCAGTCAACACACCTCTGGAAATCAATAAGCATTAAAGTGGGAAATATGGCTTTGAACTCAATGCCCAAAGCTGATAAGGATGTAGAGAACTTTTTGGACTGAGATAGAATTTACATAGCTGAACATTCATACTTGGCTGCTCACCATTGCCAGTTCCAAAGTCTAGATGACAATGTTTGAGGGGGAAAAGGAGCACAGGACCCCAAATGTTCAGGAAGATTTGGAAGAAATTCCAATTATCATTAGCTGCAAGGAATTAAAATTCCACCTGACATCTTACCTGTAAGAGCCTGTCATAGGGCTTTAAGCCGCCAAGATCGCCTGGCCCAGCTGGGCGAATATTTTTAACATATACTCCTTTCTCCAGCAAGCCATCTGCTACACTGAACCCAAAGTCCTCCATGTCAGAGTCCTTATACAAGGTTACCTGGAAAGTGAGGAAATAGGAAAGGAAAATTTAGCTGGGCTGGAGACGTTCACTTCTGAAACTTCTTGATGCACAGTATTTTCAAACTAACTTGAGTAACACAAAGGATTGGTAAGATAAGCAGTAGGCAACCCCTTCCCCCAACTCTGCAACCCCCCCCCCCCCCCGCCCCAACACTCTAAGAACATTCTTGGAATTTGTAAAGTCCCATCCAGAACTGACCAGTGAGAAGGAAAACTGAGGGCTCACCCTTTCTCCCTCCTTCCCTCTCCTTTTTCCTTCTGCTGTCAAGTATACACAGGGGATTTCCCCAGGGGAGGTTAGCTTCTAGTGTTTTCCTAGAGTAAACCCCTGCCTGGTATGAGGAGCACCCAAGGGCTGCTGAGATAATGGGGAATAAGCCAAAGGCCTTTCCTTCCTCCTCTCCCTCCCTAGGGAGTGTGCTGTGCTAACACCACTGCTCAGGGTATACTCTTCGTTTGAGAAAGTTCCATGAAGTCCATAATTTTATTTGCTATGGTACTCCATCAGTACCAGCAACAAAACACTGGTTTCTAAAAGTTTTTAATTATTTATTTTATTTATTTGAAAGGCAGAAGAGAGAGGGAGAGAAAGGGGAGAGAGTGCTTCCATCCATTGGTTCACCCTGCCAAATGCCCACAGCAAGCTGGGACTGGCCCAGACAGAAGAAGGAGAGCCAGGAATTCCATCCATCTAGGTCTCCCATATGAGTGACAGGAACCTGAGCACTTGGGCTATCACCTGCTGCTTTCTAGTCACATTACCAGGAAGCTGGATGGGAAATGAAGGTGGTACTTGATCCCAGGCACTCCAACATGGAATACCAGCTACCCAAGCACTAGTTCCAGGGATAGCCTGCTGTAGCTTAACCTGTTGTGTCACAATGCCTGCCTCAACAAAACTCCATTGAAAAGATATGAAAACATTCCTAAAACATACACCTTGCTCTAGGACTTGCCTAGAGATTGAACTAGGAACTTCAGGCATCATGTTTCTATGCTGCAGGCCTCATTGACTTTCTGTGTACTGAAAGCCAGTTACTGCCAGCTCATTCCCACCCCTCCATCTGACCACCTGAAAGAAGTAGTCTGAAGTTAAAGAAAAAGCCATTTCTATAGCCATCTAATGTTTACGGAGTCTCTATTATATTCTAAGCACAGCTCTGGGTTCCAGAAACAGCAGTAAATGAGAAAGGAGAGCCCACTTTCAGAAGGCAAACACTCAAATGTGCAGCTGTCACTGAGCCCCCTGGTGCTGGACACTGGTATTCTCGGCTTCTTTAATGCTGTAAAGGGGCCACAGGCTTTATCAAGATTCACCAAATGCCCCACACACAGACTGCACACTTCAATGATTTAGCTTACTTTTTTTTGCCATAAAAATAACAAAAATGAATATATGTATGCATTCATTTGTGCTTATACAATGAATGCATGATACATTCTCATAAAATCATAAAAAGTTAAGCATTATACAGGGCAAAATGTAGGGTCTGAAACTTTTATGGCAGTTTAATCCCCATTCTTCTACTTCAGAGAGAAATGGACTACTTAAGGGAATACAAAAGTGCTCAGGTTATGGGTTTTATTTTTCTGGGCAGAGAAGTAAACACTCATGCTGCCCAGGTCAGTACTATTCACCAAGCAGCATTCATAGTTCTGGTCATATTATAGGTGAGTAAATTCAATTTTATACATGTGCAGTAACCCACTCATGGCCACAGAAGTGGAGTAGTGGGGTTGAGTCTGTTGGATTCCACACCAAGTGCTCATAACCATTACATTCAACTGCCACCCAGAATGCCTGATTTCATCAATTCTAAAATGTGGGTCTCTTTTTTGTCCCCCACATTTTAAAATTTCTGAACTCAGACTGTCTTACTATCAGAGGCATCTGGGATCCTATGAAGTACAGCATCCCAACATTCTACCTCCCCCTCTTTCTCATAAGCACAGTAGAAAGGAAAGGTCACCAATTTGCTTTCAGGGAGCAAGAAAGTGCCTTGCTGCCTGGCCCTTTAAGCATTCTCCCAAGCAGAAATCTCAACCTGTTAAAATGTGATCTCGGGCCTGCCCTTGACCAGCTGAATGAGAATTTCAGCCCTGATGTTTACTGCAATGACACTGTGCGGGTTGGGTTCATTCCGTCATATTGTGTGAATGTGTATGTGTGTGTGTGTGTATAGGGTTAGGGTTAGTAAAATCAGCCATCCTATCAGACATGTACACTGATGGTGCATGAGGAGAAGGAGATTTGGTCCAAGCCATGATGGAACGGGTAACCTACCAAAGCAAAACTCATCAAGAGAGAAGGGGATGTCTTTGTTGGTGACCTGGGCTCAGGCATGTGGTAAGTGCCATCACCTTAAGCTCCTTGAGGGGATAAGAGGTCTTTTTGTTCAATGATATATCCCAAAACTCTAAAGTAGTACCTGCCACATAGTACCAATTAGTTGAGTTAGTTCTGGCACACTGTGTGGTCAAAAACCAACCATGACATGCTGTGCTTTTATGAGCCATTGCAGAGGATATGAGTGTGAACCAAGAGGGATTTAATTCTGAGGTTCAAGCCACCCCTTCACCCCTTTACCCAAGGCACTACTAGAAAATAGCAAGGCCTTCTGTGAAGGGTGGCTGGGCAGGATGAAGTTCCAATGGTGACACCGTGTGGCCATGAGAAGTAAAAGCACCCTGAGACTGGAGTCAGGCCTGCCCCACATGTGGGCTGAGGAAATCCTGATTTTTGGACAATGAGGGAGATAAGACACACACTGGATTTCTTGCTTGAAAGGTGGGTGGGACTCGAGTGAGTAGTTTCAAAAGCAAACAGGATGTTACTCTCACTATCAGGTTTGTGCACCACATCATGCAAACAGGGAAGTGGAAGCTCAGAGAGGGACAGAAAGCTGCCCAAGGTCAAAGGAGAACAAGCAAAAGAAAACGGGTCTAAACCAAGGCTTCTAAGCCTGCCTAGATCTTCCATGGTGAACCATCTCTTTACCTAGCATGTGGTTGCTTGATAAATACTCCTTGGAGTATTCTTGTGTATTTGCTTCATAGGTCCAGACCCAGGAGGAGCAAAAGGAAGAGTAGCACCTAAAACTGTCAACACCAGCTAATGGTTTTACTTTAACAAAAACATTAGAGATCAATATCAACAGCTACTGGCCAAGAGTCTTGGCTTTCTTGAGCCTTAGACTTGAAGCACCTTGATAGCAAACTCTTTAGAAATAGAAACTACTGAATGGTGTGGAGAGTAATCCACTTCTCTATAAAAATCCTCCTTGGGTTAGAACATGACAGATTTTAACAGTCAGCTCTATGGTTCTCTTGGAAATAGTTAAGTAATAGCAAATCAACAAAAATGAAAGCATTTTAAAATCTCATAAAAGATTCCAGAAACCAATAATGCACAAACCTGGGGAGCACAGCTGGCTGTTCTGAAAGCAACAATAATAAATTGTGTGCCTCACAGCCTCGTTTGCTGGAGATTGGTAGTAGTTATTTTTGATTTATTTCCCATCCAAAAATAATTCTAAGGATTCAGAGATTTAATTCTCCACACACAAATGAATCCCTTATCCAGGCACTTCCTTACAAATGATTGCTTTTGCTCTTCCAACAATTCTGTGTGGCAGAATCATTCCCTTTCTATTAATGGGGACATGGAGTCTGGAAAAAGCTGACGGGCTGCCTTGTCTAGGAAGAATGCATAAGCTCCAGGAGCCATTTCCAGAACACCTGACCTCATTTATTCTGTTTCTTCCATCAAGTCAAGATTTTTTATTTCCTGGACATATAATCTCCTAGCTGATCAGACAGTCTTTATTTCCAACTTCCCAAAAGACTCAAGATGAATAATTTATCCTTTCTGTTGAGTTTTATCTCATCAGAGCCCTTTGATGACTTTCCACGATCTGCATTAACTGCTCAGTGCTGCTACAGCTCATCATCCTGTAGGTGGGCTCTGCATCCTTAATTTTTGGTAAGCAAGATTTTCCTTGCAGGGTCTCTATTCTGTGTTAACTGCAGGATATCTCTGGGGAACCTGGCCATGCACACAATTGCAAGATTTTTCTGTTCTAAGAATACCAGTGAGCCTCTTGGATCACAATGTCCTGAGCGAGGGTACACTTCTGCAAAGCTCAGTTCAACTCTAACTATTCGCCAGCATGTGCTGTGATTGCTTCTCTCTCTTGAGAACAGAAACTTTAACTGGAGGTGCAGGGATTCACTACAATTCAAGTTCAAGCTTGTTTTTTATTTCTGAGCAAGCCTATCCACATGTCTTGACCAGTGTCCTGGAGGCAAAGACCAGAAACCTGTGCTTGTGTTTTCAGTGTTGACACTTGTGAAAAGCTTTAGCTGCAGAACCAACTTGGATTTCAAGGGCAATTGTGTCTATTATCTTGACAAGTCACAGCAGGTGACAGCCGCTCCAAAAGCAGTTCACAAGTCCTGGCAGCCTTGCTATTGCTCAATCCCATACCCGGGTGGCCTGAAGGAGTAAATTGACAGCTACTTTTGAGAGAAGGTGCTGGTTTTCCTATAAATCACCAGACATTTGGTTTACCCTTTGCAGTCACCACTGGGTAACTCGATCCCCTTAAGCCAGACAATTCAAATCATGTTAGTTTTGAGAATGATACCATCTTGTGAGGCTGGAGGGAAAAAATAAAACAGTCCTCTCAAAGATACTCTTCCCAGCCCAAAAGGAAGCAGCGTCAGTTTATGCCACTAGAGACTCAAGGGTTTGGGCACAAACTGGGTCAGAAAGGCGGATGCTGCCCTCCCATCTGGAGAGTCTCATTGGCAAAGGAGAGAAAGGTACAGCTGCTTCAAATGCTGCCTGCTCGGGCTCTCCCAGCTATGAAAACAAGGCTCACCAGTGACAGAATCAGGAGCTGGGATTTGGGCTCCAAGCAGGAGCAGGTCAGGGCTGACTTGGCTGTTGGAGAACCAAGTCTCAACAAAGGAAGCATCCCTGTTTTTAAGATTCATGGTGGGTTTATGTGCTTTTCCCTGATTGGCCCCAGAGCATTTCACACATTTGCCATTTCACGTAAGAACAAAGAGGGAAGAGCTAGATCATTCTCCAAATTCTCTAGGAGATCAAACTACACCATGAACAGCTGTTGGTCACCTGGTCATTGTCAGCTCCATTGCTGCCCCATCTCACTTGCCTGGATACCACTAAGTTGGCTGACTCTGTGGCCAAGTCCCTGTTTCAGGTGCCCATGTTCAGGTATGCCCGTTGCCCATGTACAGTCCTGCCCCTCACATTTGGCCTCTGCTTTCCCTGACATTGCCAGGGCAAATGCTCTTTGGTGAAGTCTCCCTCTGAGGATCACAGGTGACCCTATCCTTTCTGGGCTAAGTAAGAAAACTGGGGCTCACAGGAGTGACATGGTTGATGAGTGCCAATCTGAAATGCAAACCTAGGTCTGCCTTGCAACAAGCCTATGTTCTCCCTCATTTATTATTGCTTGCCTGAAGAAAGAGATGTTCCATCTAGCAAAGAGTTCATATAGTCAGGGTGTTGACTTCAGCAATGTCCACAGCAGACAGTTCTCCCAGGCTGGCTCTCTTCTCCAGCTCTGAACCTTTACTCGTTCCCTCTGCAACTTGCTGACCTTCCCTCCTCCTAGGCCTTTGTGGACCTCCTTGATTCAGGGACCACCTGGAGCTCTGGGTAGGAGTCATGCAGCCCTACCAACCCTCTGGTCATGTGGGAATTGGGGCTAGGCTCACTGTTATTCAAGAAGGGTGAAACATTACAAATGACGAAACTCCCATTGCACTAAGCCCCCCGCCCATCCCATGGGTTGCTGACACCTGACATTATGAAGAGCTTTGGACAAGGACAGAGTTCTACAGCCGCTATGGTTTGGATATGATTTGAGTTTGTTCTCCAAATGTTCATGTGCTTGGATATTGGTCCCCAGTGTTCTGATGTTGAGGTGGTGGAAGCTTTAAGAGGCAGAGCCTAGTAGCAGGGGACTGGGTCAGTGCAGGTGCTGGCCTCTGAAGGGATTAATGCTTGGTCTCTCTGAGTGAGTCAGTTCTCCAAAGAGCAGGGTAGGTAAAGTAAGGCTGCCCCAAGGATTTGGTTCCTTCTGCAAGCAGCTGTTTCCATTTCTGCTTCTCTGCCATGTTGTGACAAAGCCAGGGGCACCCTCACTAGAGGTGAAATGGGAGTCTGCTTATTATGGGACTTTTAGCCTCCAAAACTGTGAGCTAAATAAACCTTTTTTAAAATAACATTAATAGACACATAGAGAGAAAGTTCCCATCCGCTGGCTCACTCTGCAAATGCCCATAACTGCTGGGGCAAGGCCAGACTAAGGCCAAGAGCTGGGAACTCAATCCAGGATTCCCATGTAGGGAATGCAGGGACCCAGCTACCTGAGCTGTCACCTGCTGCTTCCCAGGCTCTGCATTAGCAGGACACTGGGACTGGGAGCAGAACTGGGACTCAAATCCAGGTACTCTGATATGCAGTGTGTGCCTCTTAACCTACATCTTAACTGCTAGGCTAAATGTCCACCACCCCCACGCAATCCCTTTTGCTCTATAAAGTACCCAGCTTTAGGTATTCTGTTATAATCAGTCAAGTATATCTGTTACGGCAACAGAAAACAGATAGCACCCCATCTTGGGGAAAAAAAAACAACAAGATATAGGCTAGATTGTTATCTATTAAATGCTTACCCTCACCCTGCCAGGAAGTGATGTGACTGAACAATGGTGGAGAAAGAGGTCAACAGGGCTATTCTCCAAGTACCTGGACATTAGGAATGACAGTGACCTTCAGAGAGCTATATCATTTGTAAACCAACATCCTAGAGATAAGAAACCTATGAATAAACATACTTGGCCACAAGAGAGACATACAATGACATCAGGGAGAGACAGATAGTCCCCAGGCCACAGTCAGTCTTGAGAAGTGAAGTGAAGTGGAGATGGATCCATGCAGAAAGATATTGATGAAACCTGAGAGACAAGGCACAGCAGGCTGCGATCTAACAAGCCTGCCTTGGGCCATCTGAATGGGGACAGAAGCTCTGTCTGACTTACAGTTTCTGTCGCTCAGAGCTCAGACTGCAATAGGGGATGGCAACTTAGAGAAAAGAGATATGATGTAAATGGAGTTCTGCCCCTTAGAAAAGATAACCTCAAAGATTTTGCCCCCCCCCATCAATAAGCAGCTTTAATTCTAAGTTAGAAATCCTATTCCAATGTTCATTTTCACATTGAGCTTTTTAAAATCCCTCTTTAAATAAGCCTTGGCAGCCTGCCATCATTCTTTCACAATAATGTAAGCATTTTTGACACAAGACAATCATTTGCATAAGAACTGATTTTTTTTTTTGCTTTAAAAACTGTGTTTTTCAATGATTCCTAGATAAGGGATAAATGATACATTTTTAGGATTGCCAGGGAAGGTTGCTATTATTTATAACATACAACCTGTACTTCAAAATTCCCCAACAACGTTCTGATGGTTCATTGTCCCTGGTGATACAGGGAGAGAATATATTCATCAAATTAACATGTTGGCTTAACTAGCCATACATCTACTTGTCAATGGCTCTCATTCTGGCTTACATATTCCATCTCTGGTGGCTTTGGGGTGGCCATCTGGCGCTCACTTAAGTCTTGGTGCTGAGATCTCACTTTTGGAGTTTCTGACATTGTAGGGCTGAGGCAAAACACTGAGTGTTAGTGACCTCAGGGAAAATGTTCCTTTGTGATGTCTCCTCTACCCACCAGAGGTGACTTGTCCCTTTCTGGCTAAATAAGAAAACGGGTTCATATAAGTGACCCAGAGGATGAGTGCCACACGGTGACCCAATCCTAGCTCCGCCCCCAATGAGCCTGTCTTCTTTCTCATTTGTCACTCCCTGCCTGAAGAGAGAGGACCTTGATCTAGCAAAAGGTGACAGACAAAAGCCAAGAGTTCACATAGTCTACATATTGCTTTTAGCTTCCAGTGATTTCTCCTAGACAGTTCCAAACCAGCTAGCTATTGGGAGAAGGCCTAAGCAAGTTAGGACTCATTTGCTCTTGTATGTCGACCCTTAATATGTCAAAGGAGTGAAGACAGAGGTATGAGCAAGAATAAGATACGCATTTCCACGCCATATTTCCTTGGAGCCTGCTCATGACTCAGGGAGAATATTGCAAAAGAGGTTGGCATGAAATATGCTTTACTCCTTCCAAGGAGTAAACCAGCTTTAATGTATCAAGAAGAGTAAAACGCTCCTCTCAGAAAACCCAAGTACATTGAAAGTGCAAAGTGAACTTGGCTGGGGAGAAGCAGATGGCACAAAAGTGTCTGCGAGAAATAAAGAGGTAACTTGTGAGCGACTGAAACACTAGAGTGCTGTGCTCCAGGCAAGCAGAAGGAAAAGCAGACATTGGGCAGTTATTTAAAAAAACCTTTCTGTGAAAAGATAAAGAGCTGCATACAATTAAGCAGCAGAATTTTATTGAAAAATATGAATAACAAGGTAAAAGAAAAAGTTAATATGAATTCTTTAAAGTCCAAATGCTCTGAATATGGCCAACTTTCCATTTTGCAAAAGATATGTTTTGCCTTAAGGTACACAAACAAGTGACAATGGAATTTATCTCCAAAATAAATTATGTGGACACCAAAGGATATTTAAGCTTTGGAAGGGAAAGATGGGAAAGAAAGGGAACTGTAGCTGAGATTACTAGCTCCTTATCTGCAAAGAGAAAGAATCCATGATAAGCGGTAGCAGAAAACCATCTATTTTAAAGATAAAATACTCCAGCTTCAGGGCTTACCAGGTAGCTTCCTTTCCTCTTTCCCTTGTCACCTGACTTTTGCCTAAGTTCCTTGGACCAGAATAGTCACCCACAGGTAGCAAACACCCAAGGGAGTGATTATCAATCTTTAGTCTGCAAAAGAATCCCCTGAAGTTGCTAAAATGTAGATTCTTGGCTGTATCCCATCAAAAAAATGCCAACAAGGAGACAGTGGGATGACCAGCTTACCAGCGTGGACCTTTGTGGTATGAGTGACAAAAGAAGAAACTAAAAATGGGTGATGTTGAGAAACGAAAGAAGATTTTTCTTCAGAAATGCACCCAGTGTCACACTGTGGAAAAAGGAGGCAAGCACAAGACTGGACCAAATCCATGACCTGTTTGGGTGGCAGACAGGTCAGGCTCTTGGGCTCCCTTACACAGACGCCAACAACAACAAAGGCATCACTTCAGGAAAGGACACTCTGATGGAGTACTTGGAGAATCCCAAGAAACACATCCTTGGAAACAAAATGATCTTTGCTGGCATTAAGAATGAAAGGGCAGACTTGATAACTTATCTCAAAAAAAAAAAAAAACTACTAGTGAGTAATATTTGGTCACTGATTATGACAAAACAGGACTGTCTTGTGACATTTTTATGTGTACCACAATTTAATTCTCACATATCAGAATTCAGATCATGAATGGCTGACAGAATATTTTTGTTCAGCAGTCCTGATTTAGGTAAGATTGCCTTGTGTGGTTAAATAAATATGATTGGGCTTACTGAAATTTTGTAGTAATTCCAGATCAGTCAATGCTTTCACTCTTTTTCCCTTCCTAAGGATATGATTGGACTTAACTAATAATGTTGAACTTTTCACACAAATTTTGAAGGCCATCTCAAAACCTATTGGGTGATTGGATTTGCATTGAAATTCAGGGAAAATCTCTTCACTGTCTCAGAACTAAGCAAAACTCACTTGTGCTCTGGTTTGTGTTCTTTATCTGCTAAAGGCAAGAGCTAAAGATAGGTACAAATGTCTACTTAATATTTCTGGTGTTAATTATGTGAATCTAAGTAGAATTTCCCAAAACCAAACTGCTGCCTTTTACTTATTAAAAGACATTTTTGTGTGGTTTATGTTTATCACATAAAGAATATTTAATACCTCTCAAAAAAAAAATGATGGCAAGGAGAGTGAGAATAGGGCTTAGGAATTTGCATTTTCAAAAATATCCCATGGGGTGCCAGTTTGAGTCCTGGCTGCTCCACTTCCAATCCAGTTCTCTGCTATGGCCTGAGAAAGCAGTAGAGAATGGTCCTAGTCCTTAGGCCCCTGCATCCGTGTGGGAGACCTGAAAGAAGCTCCTGGCTTCTGGCTTCGACTGGCATAGCTCAGGACATTATGGTCATCTGGGGAGACCTCCCTCCCTCTCTCCCTCCCTCCCCCCCCCCCCACCTCTCTGTAACTCTTTCAAATAAATAAATCTTAAAAAAAAAATCCTATGGGAAAGGTCACGAGGGGTTCATACCCCAGACTACTATCCAAGGCTGCAGTCTCCAAACTGCTGGTTGAAATCTATTACTAAGTCTTGAAATCAGCTTAATGTAATTAGCATTTGAAAATAAGCAGAAAAAGATAAGGCCCTGGCCTGAAGCGTCAGCATCCCATGTGGGCACCAGTTCTAGTCCTGGCTGCTGCTCTTCTAATCCAGCTCTCTGCTGTGGCCCAGGATAGCAGTAGAAGATGGCTTAATCCTTGGGCCCCTGCATCTGTGTGGGAGACCTGGAAGAATCTCCTGGCTTCTGGCTTTGATCAGCACAACTCTGGCCGTTCTGGCTATCTGGGGACTGAACCAACAGATGGAAGACCTCTCTCTATCTCTACCTCTTTCTGTAACTCTGTCTTTCAAATAAATAAATATTTTTAAAAAATCAGAAAAAATAGAAAAATGTCAGTACACTGAACACATTGTTGGGCTCTTTTATACATGAGTGAGGAAGTACACGTGAGGTGTACTATGTTTCCAACTGTGTGTCTTAGCTGAGAGAGTAGGACAAATAGTGGCCTAAGGGGACATGAGTTTCACTTCCCCAGGACTCTCTCATTGTCCCCAACCCCTACTACGATGCCAAATCACTCCAGCTTCTACTTCCTCCCACTATTCATAGCCCCAAAGGAAAGTGAGGCTGCTCTGTGTGTCTTCGGAGATGATGGGAAGTGAATGGAAACTACCTGGACTCTACCTGAACTTGGGACTGTCTGAAGGTTGGAAGGAAGAGAAGTAGTGGCAGGAAAGAATGAACAGAAAATGAGAGGTAAAGGATGGAGGGCAGGCTGAGACTCAAAACAAGTGAGGATCAGCCAGTGTTCTGTTTTGCGTGTATGAGGTTGCTAACAGCCACTCTTAGGAGATGGAGGGATTCTAGCTTTCTAATTTTTTCCTTTCCAGCAATGAGATAGGTCCTTGCCTATTCATTCATATTATCTTGACCCACCTTCTAATAAAATTAATGAGATTTCACAGGTGTGGGTCTGGACATGAACAAGTCCACAACTTGTTTTCATGGATACAGTTTCAACCAACAGCTACGAGGACCATGGGACCAGGAAAAGAAGACCCAGCAGATTTGGAACAGTGGGTTCTTTATCTCAGGCAGTCTCTCCATACTGGATTGCACAGCCCCTTGGGAAATTCTCCAGAATAACCACTGAGGAATATCCCCTGGGGATGAAGGTCCAGGGACTGAAAAATCGCCCTTGTTCTGAATGACAAATTGTGCGCTGGACTTGTGTTATCTTCACCTTGAAGAAGGGGTGTTTTGCTAATTCCCTAGCCCTCTCCTCACACCACCTGCCCAAAGAGTGCTTTCTCCTAATTTTCACCAAGGTTTATACAGCTTAGGGGCATCCCAGGGGGAAGATGACTCAGTTCCATCACTGTGTCTTATGATCTCAGGCAATCTTTTAGTGTTCAACAGACACCTGCATGCAAGACACAAACACAATTTACAAGTCTTTGGTCTGAACTAAGTAGTTTTCCTAATGACTATTTTTCTCCTCCCAAGAACCCAAATATTCCAACAAGCCCATCCACTGCCATTCAGTGTGCCAGGAGGTAGATGATACATTCTTGTTGCTTCTTTTGAACAAGATTATTTTTTTTGGCAGTCACTTTTCAAAACCTCAGCTACAACAACCTGCACATCCAATAAACTGTCATTATCTTTGCTAAATGCTTTCAGTGCAGGAGGGATGGGGAGAGGAGGTCTTTTGTATTCCTGGGCTATCAATATCTTCTTTGGAAGAGACGGCTTCATTCCAGAAGGAAAAACAACTCTATTTTATTCTTGCTATTTTCCTGTAAATGAGGATAATAATTATCTGTCCAGAAGAACTATTTTGAGGGCTAAAAATAGAAAATACCAGTACATAGCACTGAGTAAGCACTCTATATATGTTGGTGTCCATTCTCTTTGGGGCTGAAGGACGGAGGGTTATCAAGCCTTCTCTTTTCTGTCCAGCTAGCAGAACTTTACAGACAAGGAAAAGACAGTGTTCACACACACCCGAGGGAACAGGAAAAGCCTGCCCTATTTTGGTACAGAAGAATTACCATTGAATATGCAGCTTTTACAATTTAATCACCATGGGAGTTCTTACAACCTAATGGCGTGTGTCAATTAGTGGATTAGGATATGTGGCTTACCAAGCAGACACATCAATTTAGGGTAACTGGATAAACAAGCTGGTTTGTGGGATGCAGCTAAACCTGGGTCCTTGTCCTTTGCTTTTTTGCAAGTCTGTAATTCTTCCTAATGCACAAGGCTCCAACTCTAGGCTCTGACCATGTGGAAATATTTGTATTCCTTCAGTGCACCACGGTCTTTGAGAACTCTTTGTACACTCTTCTTTGATTGGAATGCCCTCTCATCCTCTACCCTCCTCTGCAGACTCAACCCCTACTTCTAGGAAGCCATTACTTCCCTTCCAGAGTGGGTCAGCATCTACTGTCCAAGGCTGCTCAGGGTTGACTCTGCTATCTGCCATCCTATTGTTTCTCTGTCTCCCCACTAGACTATGTGCTCCCTGGGGATCTGAGTGAATGAATGCAGAGGACAGGAATTAAATGAATGGGTGAATGGCAGGACTGGAATACAAAGCTCAGCACCCAACTTCCCATTCTATTTCCTTCACTTTATTCTTTGTCAGCTGCCAAAGGAATACCTAGATTTTACAGGGTGATTAGCAAATTGAAATCTTCAGAGGAAAGGTAGTGGTTGGCTTGTTACCTCCTCTCAATCTGACATTTATTTGCCTTTTAAGATGAATAAGCTCTAGTTAATAGCTTATTAACAATAGGTAGGGTCTTGATTTTCAAGAAAAGTGGGATGATATTGTTAAAATGCACACATACTTATGAATTAAACAAAAATAACATGTTAGCAGGCAGGCATTCAGCTTAGTTGCTCAGATGCCTGTGTCCCACGTAGTATTTGGGTTTGATGTCTGGCTCTGATTCCTGACTCAAGCTTCCTGCCAATGCAGACCCTGGGAGGCAGTGGTGATGGCTCAAGTAATTGGTTCCTGACACCCATCTGGGAGACCTGGATTGAGTTCTAAGCTTCCAAATGTGGGTCTGGCCCAGCCCTGGCTGTTGTGGGCGTTTAGAGAGTAAACCAGTAGATGGGAGCTCTGTCTGTCTCTGTGCCTTTCTCTGCCTCTCTATTAAACAGATGTTAAAAAAAAAAAACAACAACTAGTAAAATGTTAGGTCTAGAAAAGAAAACCAGAGATATCTCCCTACCACTGTTCTTCCCGGCCCAGGATTCTGTAAACACTACCACTTACCATAAACCTTCTCTCAACCCTGCCAGCAACTCTGAAATGCAACTCTGTGTGCAGTACCGGGTCTGTTTCCATGAAGTAAAGTCAGGAAACTTTCATGGTGAGAGGTAGAACATAACCAGGGCTTACTCTGTGCTGGCCCAAGACATCTAAACAATGTCTCAAAGAGAACCTTACATCTCTTGAATGACAGTCATCTACTACTACAAGTCTGTAATTAATTTGAACCCAGCATTCAACCTGAACCCCCTTTTCAGTAAAGCTATGAGTGTAGAACATTAGAAAGCCCTTCCCCCTTCAAACAATGTCAGAATAACAGCCCAATTCATCAAAGCTCTAAGTGATCCTGGAGCCTCCAATTTTTATAATTTTTGGCCACGAATTTTTTTTTGATAAATACATTGGTTCAGCGCCAATTTTCCCTGCTTTCCAGAGTAACATTCTAGAGATAACCTCCTGAGAACAAAGTCTCCAAAGATCCACTTTTGAGCTCTGGTTTCTCCGAAGCTCAGCTCCCAGGAGAATGTCATTGCCAAGCTTGCAACAGGCTTTCATGCTACGCAGAGTGCCTAGGAAATCTGACCCTAAGAGAAAGAGAAGAAAGCGTACTGACCTTGTGCAGCTCCACAGGAGTCGGGGACATGATCTCCTTTATTTCTTGCTTCATTTTTCTCAGAGTCACAGACTTCCTGCCCACATCTGAAGGCAGGGTGTTGCTCCGAGTTGTCTGGCTGTAGTGTGGGCGTGAGCTGCTGCGTTCCTGGAAGCTGGCCTGTCGCCCCAGCTGACTGCGAGGTGTTGGGGCTTCATGGTTCAAACTCATCGTGCTCCCCGACATGATTGTTGCCTGTGGCATTGACAATTTTCACAAACAATTAAGAGACAGACTAAAGAAAGGGACTGGTTGCTCAACATTAAGCACATTTCTCTTTCTGCCCAGTCAAAATACAGTCTCTTCAGGGCACAACCAAAGGTTGGAGAATGGATGTACTAATTGAACTATGAACGTCTGAAAATGCTTTGCAAGTGACATCTTTAATGCACATCTCAAATCCAATTTAAGTACTTAAGCCATTGAGTTTATTTAATCAAATACCACCCCTGGCGGTTTTGAGGCAAATTGAAAAGCTCTAACATTTGCTTACTGCAGAGTGCATTTTAGGCATTAACTTTTCACTGAGTGGGCTTTAACAGATGGGATTCTTGAAACTATCTTCAATACATCTTGCAGGAGAGAACTAAGGACTTCTAAGGCTGCCTCTATTTGCAAGCTGTCTCTAGCTCCTACTGGAGCCCACCGTTGACTGCAATGGGATTATCAATACAAATGCAAAGCCTGCTGAGCTTGCTGCATAACACTGGATATTGTATTTCCTCTTGCCAAGTGGCCTGCCGCAGAGGCTTGTAGATCAGCGAGGCCACCCTATCACTTGGTATAGTGGTATATTGACTTCAATTTCTTAACAATGGTCTTTGAGCAAGATCCTCAGAGAGGTTAAAAACAATTACTTATCATGTTATTGGATTCAACCCATTGCTCAAAACCTGTGACACGTGGAGGTTATCAGTGAATTGGGTAGCTTGCTCAGTTCCAAATATGTTACTTGCATAGCAGAAGCAATGGTTAGTCTAGATCCCAAAGATGACTGACTCTGACAACTGGAACTAAAAAGGATGTAAACTCAATGTCATGTTGGGATGCTCATTTCTCATGGTTAGAGGATGCTAAAATTCTGAAAATATGCCTGGAGCCAGGTAGATAAGGTGGTGACATGAAGATAAACCATCATCATTAGATCTGCCTAAAACTATGAGACAAAAATCACGTTCCATATGCAGTGTGATAATATGCATATATGAAAACTTGATCTAGTTATCCGTATTAATACCGATGCTAAAAGCACCAGAAGTTCAATTTGTTGAATCCCTTGAATGTATTCACTCACTTAAGCTTCAGAACAATATGAGATATGCACTGTTATTCCTCCTAATTTATTGATGAGGAGACTGAGACATAAGTTCTGACCCAGGTTCATACATGTATTAAATAAGCAAAGTGAATTTTCTAAAACTATTGACCAGAAGGGAACACTGAAAAGTGTGTGGAATTTTCATTTGTCATTTCTCAAAGACTTCATAATTCCAAACCCACAAGGTCTTTGAAGAGCAGCTAAGTAGTGGCACACAAGTACATGTATGGAATGGCTCTTGAAAAAGTAACAGAACCGGTAAACCTATTAGCCTCCTGACTAGATCAGTTGTCTCCTGGAAATTTTGAAAAATAATATTATAGCTGTAAAAAACCTGATCATTCAACAGTAACATATGCTAAGTTCCATAGACATAGTGTGTGTAAAATACCAATGGATACTTAAGTAACCCAATGTGGTACCTGTCATAATTTTTATAACAATTCATTTCAATTGAGAAAACCCATGCTTGAATAAATTAAGCAACTTGCCCAATTTTCTAGGATTGCAACCCCATAAATCTGATTCCAGAACCTTTGTCTGGACTACCTGGCTGCATTGCTCCTCTGAGAAGTATTAGGCTGAACAATGGAAAACTTCTTTTTTAGTAGGCAAAGCTTCCTTAACTTTAACTAAATGGGGGTTATCTGTATTATGGTTTATTTCAGATAAATACTCTTGTTAAGTGTATTGAAACCTTTCTGTGGCTAGCTTTGTTCATGTCATAGAATATATATTTAAGTTTTTAAAAAGCACCTACTCACATCTATCATTTCTGTGTTTAATCTACTGAAACTGACAGCACCCAGTGATTGTTTCCCTGCTGTGGCCACCGTCCATCTACTATTTTTTTCTCCTTAGACTATTTACTTTGTTAATCTCTATTTTTTATATTCATCTTTCATGGGACCAGCAGGAAACATGTTGCAAGTAGAACACTTAATCATACTAGCTGGAGACCACAGTTCAGCATGGATGAGTCTTAGCTGCCAAGGCAGTAGTCTGAATGACTTTAGAAAGGGTTTTCATGGCAGCAATGAGGTGTTATTTTCAAGGCCTGGTTTTATTGCTTTGTTAAAAGGGAATTTCAAGTGAATTCTAAGAAGGAATATGAAAATTAAAACACAAGTTCAAAAACTAAAAGAAAAAGTTAAATTAGAATTTGCTTCAGCTTCAGATGTAGGCATTGCCTGTTTTCGTTTGACACAATTCATAATTAAATGTCCTTCTGAAGATAACTTAGAGTTCTCTGACATTTAGTTAAATCTCCTTTCTGTACTATACAAGTATTAAGCAAAAAATAGTTAAAGCAGTGTTCATGAATTAAGAACTGGAAAAAATAATAGTAGTTCATTTTTTCTGATTATTTTATTGATAATTTGTTAAGTGCCATACAAGCTATAGCTCATTATAATCTCCATATTTCATAGAAGAAATATCTGGTGAGAGAGGTTAAAAATTTGCCCAAAGTCTTAATTCAAATTTTTCTCCTTTGTTAAAACCATGCATTTTTCACTGCTAAAGCTGAATATAACTTATTGCTAGCAATAAGGGAAAATGATTAGTAAATTAATTTTAATTTGAACTGTAATCAATTTTCATCTTAATCTTCTACATTTATTAGTGTTACTATGTGCTTTAACTTTTAATACTGAATATAAATCTTAAACGTAGAATCTAGCGTCAATAAGTTTTTTTCATAATACTGTTTCCAATCAAGGGATTGAAGTTCATTTAAACTAATAAGTGAATGCTCTTTGTGATAAAAGTGTAAATATCCCAATTTATGAATTTGCCAGTCATTATTCTTGAACGAAGATTTTAATTCCCTTTGGCTTCTAAGCTCAGCCTATTTTCTTTCTGCATTTATAAATTCAAGGGTGTTCCTGTCTGGAACTATGTTCAAGCAAATCTGCAGGCTGCTGTGTTGATGGATGTTACTTCCGTGAGATAACTTAACTTCTGGGTGAAAGCACAATCTGATGGCACTACTTGTTCCAGCTTATGTTTTAATCTAATATAAAAGAAGCCACTAGAAGAGTAGCTGCTTTTATTCAAAAGACAAGTATCAAAATGCAAGATGTAAAAGGCATGTGAGCCAAACATGCTTTCAAAAGCATGGGTATGTTCATGAATCATGAACTGTGCTCCTGATTCAGCTGGGACACATTCAACTCATTATTCCACACACAGGAGGTGGTAACAGTTTAAATAAGCTAGCCAACACTTAAGCATTCTGCTTTTTCTGGGAAGTTGTATAAAAAGGAATCAATTGCTAACATCTTAATTCATTACAATTGTATAGGATTATCCATGTCCAGGTCCTTTAACTGTGCTCTGAAGTTGAAATTCATGCCAGGTAATACTATGATGTTTACAAATTCAAACTAATATTTTTCTTTATAATTTTCTTTGCAGTTTCACAAACAATAGAATCACATAAAATATACACACATGCAATTGAGAAGCAAAAACAATATAAAGATGAATAATCATTTTAGAATCGCAAGAGTTTCACCCAGTTATGCCATTCACATTCCTTATGGTGACTTGGGGACCTCATATGACATCAAAATAAAAATGAGACTTTTGCCACTTTATTTTTTTACAGCTCAGAAAATTCAAAAGAACATAAAAGGAAATAGTCCAGGACTTCCTAGACTAAAATGTGAATACCATCAGCAAATTCATTGCTTTGATTAAAGAACTCACCAGGAGTTCAGCTAGTACATTATGTCTTGCTATTCCTTAAATTCACATGAAGGGAATTGTGGAATTTGGCTTGCAATGTTCTGTGTCATATTTTGCCTGCTTATGAAATACACTGGCCCTTCTACCAGCTACATTGTCATCAACTTTAAGGGCAAAAGAAAATGAAATTTCCTCTTATGTTCCTCTTAACAATCAATTTCTATACCAGGTACAAATGAAAACATGCCAAAGAAACCTTTCTAAAGCAACTAAGAGGATGAGATGCACCACTGCTGGGAGACTTAGCTTGTCCTTAGCGATTTGGTAGGAAACAGGTACAGTCAGGGTTAGCAGGGAGCAATGGCAGAAGCCACAAGTCAGTAAGCTTGGGGGGGAGGGGTGGAAATGGGGGAAAGAAATATTTTCAACTGCATTGTATAAAATCAAATTGCTGTCCAGAAGGCAAGGAGGGGCAGGGAAGGCAGCTTCACAAGCAAAAAATATAAACATAAAGGGTAGCTACCAAGAGAGTCATGTTTCTCAAAGACACACGCCTGTCAGCTTTCTCCTGTGGAAAGGGGTTAAAGCTTTTAAATGAACTGGTGTGATAAATGCAAACTTAAGAGGACCAAAAAACATGAACGTAGAAACAATAAAAGTAAGTCGCAGGACGAAGGCTACCTCAAGTTCTCTCAGAATTCCTGACTGTCCACAGGTTTCTAAATCCTCCAGTGCTTGAGACCAGAAGTTCTCTTCTTGCTCAGCCTCTGCGCTGTCAGAAGTCCCTGCGAAACTGTCATCAAGAAACACAGTCCAGGTTAGGAGCTTGTCAAACATAATGTTTTTCTTCTCGTATCTAGACTCTCTCTCCTTCATCACACACACAAACCAGAAAGGCATTCATTTTAGATCTGGCTTTCTTCCCACTGTGGCCTCCCAGGAGAGTCAGCTCTGCTGTTAAGGATGCATTAGAAAAGGCAACATGTCATGAAGGATGAGAGGATGGTCCATGGTCTTCCTCGCAGAATTGCAGATCAGCCAAGGCTCTTGCTGAATAGGCTGCATTCACACAGCCGGCATTTAAGCTGCTACATCTATAAGAAAGATAAAACTCTTAAAAAGAGAGATGTTTTCCTGACTAATTACAAATCATAAATGTTTCTACTTTTTATAAACTTCCTTAAAATATTCTGAAAAGAGACAAAATGCTGAAGTATACTTCTCTAAAAAGAGGACCCTTGAGGTATCTTGTGCTTCAAAATGTAATTTAGGGGCAGCCATGTGGATTAGTGGTCAAATCATTGGTTAAAACACCCACATCCCACGTTGCAGTGCTTAGGTTTTGTACCTGTTTCCTGCTTCCCATTCCAGCTTCCTGCTAACACATGCCTGGGAGGCAGCAGGTGATAGGTTAAGTACTTGGGTTCCTGTTGACCTAGATTGAGATCCCAGCTCCTGGCTTTGATCCCTGCCCAGCTTTTCCTGCTGTGGGCATCTGGGCAGTGAACCAGTAGAAGGGAGCTCTCTCTCTCTGTCCCTCTGTGTATCACATTAAAACAAAAAGCCATGTGAAATCACCTTTGAAAAGAAAGAAGAGGGAGCTAGTTTCACAGGGTGAAGACATGGTTTCTCACAGGAGACGTCTCAATCGTTACTACTGTTGTAGCAGGGAAAACCCTTGGTGTACAGTGGTGCTCAGGCTGCCACTGGAGGGCACGAGATTTAGAATCCTGCCTGTGGCCAGCAGGGATGATTACGGGGCCAATGCTAGGAAAGTGCCACTGGAAACGGAGAGGTTCAGCTCTTGCCCACATGACCCTGAAGTGATCTTGGAAAGGACAGCAGTGGATATAACCTTACCCACTGGTTGTGGAGCGGTCCCAATCTTCATTACTGAGTCCCACATCCGGGTAAGTCTGGCTTCGAGGCTTAGGGACTGGGGACAAGCTGCCTCTCTGTTTCGGATTCCTCCAGTCATAAGTGTTGAAGTTGTATCCGGAGGCCTGAAAACCAGGGCCTAAAACATACACAAAGTGTTAAGGTTGGGCTTGAGGATGACTTAATGCTTGAGTAAAACAGCAGCAACCACAATCACAATAGTGAAGAAATAGTGGGCACCCGCCACGCACCCTGGACTTTGCTAGTGCTTTATTTGTATTGCCCTGCTTATTCTTCAAAGCCAACTTTGAGGGTCAATGTTGTGCAAGGGGTTAAGCTGCCCCCTGCAACACCAGCATCTCTTGTAATCTCCAGTTGGAGTCCCAGTTGCTCTGTTTCTCTTTCAGTTCCCTGCCACTGCACCTGGGAAAGCAGCAGGAGATGGCCTATGTGCTTGAGTCCCTGCCACCCACATGGGAGACCAGGATGGAGTTCCAGAATCCTGACTTTGGCTTGGTCCAGCCTTGGTCATTGCATCAATTGGAGGGTGAACCAGAAGATGGAAGATCTCTCCCTCTCTCTCCAAATTTTATTTATTTGAAAGGCAGAGTTACAGAGAGAGAGAAAGTGAGAGTGAGAGAGAGAGAGAGAGAGAGAGAGAGAGAATCTTCAATCCACTGGTTCAATACCAAAATGGCCTTAACAGCCTGGGCTGGGCAAGCCCAAAGTTATGAGCCAGGAACTTCATCTGGGTCTCCCACATGGCTGCAGGGGTCCAAGGACTTGCACCATTTTCTGCTGCTTTCCTAGGCACATAAGCAGGGAGAGGGATCAGAAGTAGAACATCTGAAAGTTGAACAGGTACCCATATGGGATGCCTGCATCACAGGCTGAAGCCTAACCCATTATGCCATAATGCTAGCCCCAATAAATAAATACATCTTTTTTTTTAAAAAAAAAAAAAAGACTTAAAAGTAAGGTACTATTACTACTTGCATTTTCCAGATGAGGGTACTAAAGGTTTAGAATAGTGATTTCAAAAACCTACAGCTACTTGGCAAACCTTCCTGGATATTCACGTCATAATTTTAGAAGAATTAGTTTTCAGATCCTAAGTTCCATATGTACTTTCCTCAAAACTGACTGAGCTGACAAAGTGCCAGGGGTCTGGGATCTGCCAGCTTTCCCTTTTAACTTCTCCTTTCACAATTGTTCTCTTGCCACTTGCTTCAGATGGAGGACATACTCCTCATCTACTTCCAGCCTTGGAAGGCACTTGGCTCTGGGATATCAAAACTCCCAGCTGCCAAATCAAGGAACAATTTAGAAAAGCCCTGTTCCCATGAAAAGCACTCTTGGGAACTGAACCTTGTTTCCACCAGAAACAAACACATGGTCAGGCCTTCATTCCCCTCTCTCATACATCCATTGCTCTGTCTCTTAGAACTTGAACCCAGAATTAAGACAGATGTCAGGGTTGGAATTGGTGCATTATTACATTTATCTGTATTGCAAAATAAAGACTGACATTTTTCTGACAGGTAGTTAAGTCTGATCAACCGACGGCTGAGCCAGTGAGGAATAGCTTTGCAAATTAAGTTATATAATGGGGCTTGCAAGATGGCAGAGTAGAACTAGTGAATGAATGCAGGCAGCAGGATTTATTTTTTTTTCTTTGGGGGGGGGGATGCTAAATTAAATAAACCATTGCTAATCTCATCATGGGAAAAAGAATGCAAACACAAATATAGCCATTAAGGAACAATATTGGGGATACAATTATAGAAAGTGATAAAATGAGGTTAAAATTAAGCAAAAGATTAGGTATATGCAAGTACACTTGAAAACCTGAATGAAATTGATTTTTTTCCTGATAGGATACAAATGGTAACAATTAAATCAAACGGGAAAGAAAAGCAGAAACATAGCTATGTGAGTTAGGAATGACAGCGAGCATAAGAACTGCATTGTCGAAGAAAAAGGCAGAGTCTAGGAATTGCCAATTAGTCTCCTCTTGCATTGACTTTTGCAAATTCAAGCAAAGCAATCATAGGGGGTTCTCAAGTTAGCAGGAGAATTAATCAGACAAAAAGGGACAAGCAGCATAAGATATGGATAAGGCAGAAGAATGTATGAGGAGTAAGAGAATGAGCAGTGGAAGAAACTGACCACCAGGCAGAGTAGGAAAAGTTTGCATCCTAGCAACAAGTAAAGGATTGAGGTCATGCCATTGTGCGACTGCATAAGCACATTCCTCCTTCCTCACCAACTCTGATCAATCCATCCTATTTTCCTTTTCATCAACTGAGCAATACTTGGCCCTGCTGGCACCTGTTTGTTTACTTGTTAACTGCCTGAGCCTGCAGCTGGGTGACCTCTCCTGTGAGAACAGAGACTGTTGCTTTTGTCTAACAGTGTGTACACATTGTATATCAGCTTTATGTTGTGCCAGTCATGAAGTATTTCTTGAATGAATTAGTTGACATTTTGGAAAAACCATCAGAGAAAAATAAACAATATTGCTGCAAACACATCAATTCCCAGCCCAAGGAGGAAGATGTGTATCAGTGGGGTACAACTTACCATTGGGAGTGGGGGTCACTACTACAGCATTGAAGGGAATAGTGAAAAGGTTCAAGGTCTTTCTGTGGCATGATAGTTAGCTGAGAGGCTGCAGGGCTAGGTTTAAGAAATAAGTTATATACAGGATAAATAAAAATATGGTTCTATGCTTTGTTTTTAAAAGTCCATACCAAAAGCCTGACCTTGGTTACCCCAATATCACCTGTAAAGAGAAAGGAAATCCCAGAATTCAGGATCTTGGTAAACAGTTAGCTCAAGATGAGCAATGGATGTGATGGATCCACTACCATTCTTATGTCACAGAAGGCTGCATTACATTGTAAGTGCTACCATCCTGAACAAAGCAGATGGTAGAGTTTCTCTAGGCTGTTAGACTGTTGTATGACTTTCCTTTCTGAGTGACACACACTTGAATAGGTATAGAGTTAAACTTGGACATATTCAAAAGAGAGTCCAGCAGGATGAAAAAGATATTCAAAAGTCAGCTATGTAAGGAACAGTTGAAGGAAATCGGGCTATTTTGTTGTAGAGGGAAACATGAAAAAGAGATCTGATAGCTGTCTCTGAGTATCTGAAAGGCTGTCAAGTGGAAAAGGCTTCAGACTCCTTCTGAGTGACCTTGAGGGTAGAACTAGGACAGGCAAAAGCTCTGAGCAGACAGAGCTCAGCTCAATATAAGTGAGAACTCTTTTGAGCTGTCAGGGCTACAAGGAGATGGGAGGGTTGCTTCAGGAGGTAAGGAGCCACCCGTCCCCATGGGTGTTCAAGTGCATGAAGCATGCGGCTGTGACATGGCACCAAGGCTGCACTGGACACCAGACTAGCTGACTTCTGGGTCTGCTAACGCTGAAACCCTCTGACGGTGGGCTTTAACTTCCACGTTATGAGAACCATCTGAGGTCAGCTCTGTGAAAGTGCCTTGTGAACTCTAAGTTGTTCTGCAGATATAAGGCACCATTTTTCCATTACCTTAGATGACTTTAATTCTATCTTAATCAATATTATATCTACTTATCCCTTTGATCATTCAACCTCATAAATGTTTCTAATCTGTAACAGTCAATTTGAATATTTTTATATTACTATTCAAAATTTTAAATGCTTCACAAATAATAAATGGTTCTTTTTCTTTTATTAATGAGGGACCAGACCTATATTTGGTGTGCTAATCATAGTCCTGAATCTATAGTATCATAAAGGCAAGGCATGGAATAACTAAGTTCTTCTATGTCACCTTATGGTGACAATTCAATAATATCAATACCAGCCTCACAAAAATTTCTATATGACAAAAACGTCAACATATCAATTAAAAGCACATTAATACATAAACCTCAGAGTACACTTTGATGAAATTTTGCTTAATTTTTATTCAGTGTCCTCTTGTGGCCCATCATTTCTTAGGGAATGAAAATGTCTGTTGGGGTGGGTGCTTGGTGGAGAGGTAAAGGTGCTGCTTAGGATGCCTGTATTCCATATTGGAGTCCCTGATTCAAGTCCTGGTTCCCCTGCTTCCAATCCAGCTTCCTGCTAATGCACACCGTGAGAAGAAGCAGGTGATAGATCAAGTACTTGGGCCCCTGACCCCCATATTAGACTTGGGTAGATTTTATGCTGTTAGCTTATGGGTGGCCCAGCCCAGAATCTTAATAAGCATTTGGGGAATGAATTAGTGGATGGAATATCTCTGTCTTTCTCTGTTTCTCTCTGCCTTTCAAATAAATTAAAATTTTAAAAAGATAAAATATCTGTTATTTGGTGGCACAGCTAACTTGTTACAAGGTATTAAGACTGACAAAATTAACTGTCAGATAAATGAAAACCCAACAATCCTATCTTAGATGTTCAAAAGGTTTTCTCACCAAACTTCAATAGCATTAATAAGTAACAACTTGACAACTTTGAGATATCATTTTATTTTTTCCAGCCCATCAGGGAATGAGACAGCAAAGGCAGGCTGTAAGAAGAAATCCAGGATGACAGCGTACTGGACACAGACTCCCCTTTAAGTACAGGTAACTAAGCTACAAAACAACCCTCCTTCCAAGCAGGTGTTCTCCAAACTGCTCATGTACTTCATCCTTTGATTTAAACCCCGAGCAGAGGAGGGGCTGGGATACTAGAACTGACACCACACATTTGAGAAGAAAAGGCTCAAATGAGAAGAAATAGCAAGACATTTTGACACATTTCTCTTTTTGATGCTTTGACTCATTGGGAATGAAACATTTCTTGAAAAAATGCTTTTAGTTTATACACTGTATTCTGGCTGATCCTTTGGTGTGTTTATGCTTGATGAGCAAATGAGTAAGGTTGTACTTCAATGGAGCTTATATGGCTTCACCCGAAAACATGATGTCTATGAAGAAAAATCCACTATATACTTTTATGCATTGTACTTACAACTCTCTAAATTTGAGTATTCAAGGAAACCCCTACAAGTTTCTATCTAAAGTTGGGAGTGAGCAGGGATAAACGGGGTCACAATTTTTTAGGCTCATCTCCTATGCATATCTTGAGAACCCCCTAATCCATCTTTGTGGAACCCTTGCTAAAAAACAGAACAATGGAACCTGACTCTAGTGAAACACTTTACTGTATGCCTTGCCTCATATGAATCTGAACTTGAAGGGCAAGCTCTGGATTGACCACTTGGCCATCCATAGATCTAATGCAGTGTTTGATAAATGTCCACGACTATCTGCAGGAAGGAGGAGCGCTGCCAGCCAAGTGGAAGTACTCAGCGTGTTCAATATGGAGGCACTGAAGCAGACACAAATTGAATAAAGATACTGTTTTTTGGGGAACAGGGTGAATCTTCAGGGAACAAGGGCTCCAGCAATGACGGGTCCTCTGATCCATGAAAGTGAGGACATACCCTGACTCCCGTAGCTTGCATCGATAGTGGAGCCATCCCAGGAATCCACAGCACTGTCCACGCTGGGCACCGTGGAGGGGTACAGGTCAGAAAGCTTGCCTGGCTTCGGTGTGGCAGAGGAGTCCTCCTCTGTATCTCCCAGGTCACTCAAATGGCTGGGAATGGGGAACTTCTTGGGACTGGATGCTGACTGGGCTTTAAAGACAGGAAAAGAATCTAAGTATCAGACAAAATCTGAATAAAAAGATCCTCAAATAAATTCATGAAGGACAGTCATTTTTGTAGAAACACACACAGTAACCAGTACATGTGTTCTTGGAAGTGCACTGGAAATTCTTCATTGTGGCTCTGAACCCACTCACCATCTGTCTGTTTCTTAATTTTCAAGGTGACAGTCTCTCCTGCCATCTGCAACAAATGGATGGCTTCGCTCAGGGGCTTCCCTTTCAAGCTGCTGCTGTTGATGGCGAGGATTCGGTCTCCTATGTGGATTGCGCCGGTTCTGAAACACCAAACAGTACCAGGGAAGGTGGAAACAACCCCTGCATCCCCTGACAGGCTTTGTGCAGTCAGGGCTACAGAGACGGGCCAGGCCCTCCATGGGGCACTTCTTCCACCTTTCTCCTGGGCCATGTTATAACTGCATCTGCCATGAGTTACTTGGTCATTTCCAGTAAAATTAGAAATGATGCTTCAATTAGTTTTGAAATTGGACTTGTATGCTTTTTAAACTCCAAGAAAGCTGAGTCATTTGGCAAACCCCACACCAATCCCAAGGAAATGAACAATAGAGTAATAAGTGCATTGGTGTATCATGAGGAACACTCTTTCTTTCCACAGATTGAAAATGTTCAGCACAATCAGTATCTACTGCACCACAAGTGAGGCTCAGATAGACGGGGACTTTAGTGCGCCATTTGATCCAAGTCTGCCACCAACCAGCTGCATGACCTGAGTATCTTATTTTAATCTCTCTAGATATCAGTTTCCTTGTCGCTACAATGGGGACAATCATCCCATAGGATTGTCCTGAGGATTAAATAGGAAAACATAAGGGTTTGGCATACTGCTTAACATGTGGCTAAAGAAAGTAGTTTTTGGATCCACACACAAATATACTTCTGATCTTCTCCCTTCTCACCCTCGCCCAATTCTGCATGAGATCATTGGAAGCAACACTTCTAAAGTTCAACACCTGTGACTCTATTGGGATGCGCTAGGAGGGGAAGGGAGACTCACAGCAGGGAGGCTCAGGGATGGTAGAAAACTCAGATCACCACTGCTGCATGACCCACGTTGTAGTCCTCTTGCTCTATGGCTCACTTTAAACACAGTGAGCAACAGAATCACCCCAACTCACAGCACTGCTTGTGACTCAGTGTTCCAACCACAGCTTGCTGTGGGGGCTGGGGCAGCAATGGGGGCAACAGAGGTGACACAGGGCGAGGCAGGTTAGGAGGGGCTGCTGAACAGAATGCCATTGCATCTACTCTCAAAGAATTTCTTCTCTTAAAATAATTAAAGATCTCTTTATTCTTCATAAAGAGTCTCATAGAGATCATTTTTGTAAGCCATAGACCCTTTACCTCTACCTAAGTAGGTTGCTAATCAGATCAATATTAATCTTTTCTTTGTTGTCTTGTCTCTCCAACAAAGATATGTAGGACAGGAGGGCACCTGAAGAATGTCATTTTCAAAGGCATCTCTGCTAATATTAGAATATTAAATTCCCAGAGTAATCTTTTCTGAGCTGTCTAGACCCCTCATTTGCAGATGGAAATGTTGGATGTGTTGACTTCTAATGTACAGTCAAGTCCACAATTCCAAGATTCTATGTCCCTATTTTACAAGCTGTTGTCTTCAGATGTCAGCACAAATGATGCATTTGTGCTTTGTTGAGCTAGGTTACTGGAGAACAGATAATGTTGCAGGGTTTATTATATGCTCAACAACATCTTAGAAAGAGGTGCAGTGTGTTCTGTTACCAAAGAAAGCAAGATATTATTAATATAGGTCACTATTCTTGGCTCCCTAAAATCCTGGAAGCTGAAGCCTCTGTCATTTTCTTCTGAACACACAGCGGCTAAGTACAGCACCTGTCAGAGGTTCAGTCAATGTTTGAAGTATTGAACTGGACAAGCCTTTTAACCTCCCTGAACTTTAGTCTTCTCTTCTCAAAATGGACACAATATAAATCCACCTGCAGTCAACTGTGGTCAGTTTATTCATTTCTGGAGAGCAATATCAATGCTAAGCCCCATGACATCTTTTACTGTTAGTAAGATGCCCCTCAAAGTCAAGTCAGATCTCTGCTGCTGAGTTCTCAAGCTCTAAAATCAATGCTTCGTGCAGATTTGAAAAAGTCAACAGATAACCAAACAGGAGAGGGGAGCAGGCTTTCTTTGTGGCTGTGAGAAAGGAAACCCATCTTAGACACAGGTAATTATGGTGGTTCCTTCATATCTTACCTTTCAGCTAATCCCCCTTTAGTGAGGCTTGAAATTATTATAGGATCAAATGGCTCTTCAGTTCCTGAAATCGTGATGCCAAGGGGCCCCCCATAGCGCTTAAGTTCCACGGTGTAAATAATTGCTCCGGAACTTTCTTGCTCATCTGCAATAAATGCCAAGGTGTCATAATTGGTTTCCTCAGAAAAAGCAAAACAAGAAGACACATGTATTTATACACAGAAGTAGGAAATTCAAAACATTAAAGCATTATGTCTCAGGAAAAGATCATTTGGGGAAGTAGTATTTCTTAATAGGATTTTACATTCTAATGCAGGGATGCAGTTGTCAGTGCCAGGGAAGGGGAATACTGCCTAAAGATTATGTTTTTAAATATGTAAGTGATTCTCGACTTTGGCTATGTAGCCTGTGTCCATATTCTGCACAATGCCTGATTACATTTTTGTAAGCACAAATAAGTGAAAAATACCATTAGAATAAAAATACGGCTAAGTAGGTAATAGAGGAGAAAAGAGTCATTAACAAAAAGGATACTGGGACATGCTATTTCTATTTTCAGGCTTTATAAGGAAGCCAATCTTTTTAATTGATTGATTGATTGACGGGAGTGCTGGGAGAGAAAAAGAGGGGGAGAGGGCGGAAGAGAGAGAACACTGTTATCAGCTGGTTCATTCTCCAAATGTCCATGATGGTTGGGGTAGGTCAGGGCCAAAGTCAGGGCCTGGAAACTCAAATCATGTCTCCCATGTGAATAGCAGGAACTCAATTACTTGAGTCATCACCTGCAGCCTCCCAAAGTCCATATTAGCAGGAAGCTGGAGTCAGGAACTAGAGCCAGATATCAAACCCAGGTATTCTAATATGGGAATGTGGGTATCTTAACCTGCACTTTATCCCAGTAGACCAAATGCCCACCCCTAACTAACTTTCAATATGGAAAAGTTCATTTTGCTCAGGAATGGAGCAAATTACAACATCCACATGGCTAAGTGAGACTTAGAGGGGATAGAGATAAAAACAGGAAATCTGGCACCTACTAAGTACCATCTCACTGACTGTGTCTTACATCATGAGTCCTATTGAAAGCCGAGGTTTGAATGATTCTCTTTCCTCCGCTCTTGAGTTGCAAGCTACGCTTCCACACCAATTACCATGCTGTTACATTTTTATTAACTAAATTTGGCTATTTCACATGAGTATGAAGGGAAGATATTTGTAAAAGGGCTGCCTAAAACATTGTAAGAAAGATATCATAGGTCACCACCAACATATTGGGTGCTGTGACAGGGTTGCGAGAATGAAATCTCATCATTCAGAGGACTTTATTTGCTTATGACATGCTTAAAATTCTTGGACATTTCCCATTTTATTCCTTGGGTGCAGGAGCTGTCAATGGTTAAGGAGCTGCTTAATTCTTGAACCTAAGTATACAAATAAAATGGTCCAGTAGCTATTCTACCAAAATAGTCAGCTTTTATAGTTACACTGTATCCCAATGAAGCATTAACATGGCGCTATTTTTGCCATGAGCAACTGTTCATCAATGATATGAAACCCTAAAGTAAAGAGGAAAGGCTTGAGTTACCAATTCAATTATCTATGTGTGCAGTGAAGAATTAGGTGACTACACAATGAAAGGTCTATGGAGTATCATGGGAAGCAATTGCATCCTGCCAGCATTTACCTCCCTTCTGGCTGCAGATAGGGAGTTCAGGAATATAGCCATCACTTTCAGCCCCGGAGAAGTTCCAAACATTGAGAGTTACAGGTTCTCTGCCACACCCTGAAATGCTTAAATCAGCACCTTAGGTTATAAAACTCTTCACATTAGCAGCTGAATGCTCCACATCAAGCCTGACACAGCTCTGTCTGCTGGTTCACAAACTTGGCATTGCTGCTGAGTTGTGGCCAACAGGCTGGCGATGATGTGCTAAGGGCTTCTCAGACAATCACAAGCATCCATGTTAATCACATAACGGGCAGAAGTATAAAGGCTATGTTTTCCGACAGTAATATATTTTGTCACCCTTCAGAGCTGGTTTTGACCCAAACTAACTGGATAGAACATGCTTGCCTTGTAGCTGGCACAATCGACTATATTTTGGATAAAATTCTGGGGGAGTCATTTTTTAGAAACCCCCTGACATATGGTTCATGGAAAATTGAATTAAAAGGTAAATTTTATTGGGTGCAAAAATTTTGAAAGCCATGCACAGTTTTTCCATAATATGCATTTTTAAAATATATTTTCCTTTAAAATTTACTTATTGATTTTTCATTTGTTTAGAAGCCAGAGAGAGAGAGGGAGAGAGAGAGGGAGAGAGAGAAAGAGAAAGAGAAAGAGAGAAAGAATGCTAATGTGCCTGGGAAGGCAGCTGAATGGTCCAAGGGTTTGGACCCCTGCACCCAAGTGGGAGACTAAGGTGGAATTCCTGGCAGCTGGCTTTGGCTTGGCCAAGACCCAGCTGTAATGGCCATTTAGGAAGCAAAACAGCATATGGAAGATCTCTTTGCCTCTCTCCCCACCCACCCCAATTGCTTTGCATTTAAAATGAAAGAATGAATGAATGAATGAGTCAAGAATACATAAATAAAAATAAATCCATCTTCCATTGGCTGGTTCACTCCTCAAATATCTGCAAGAGCTGGGGAGGGCCAGGCCAAAACCAAGAGCCAGGAACTCCAGGGGACCCATGTACTTGAGGCATCACTTGTTGCCTTCTAGGGTGTGCTTTAGCAAGAAGCTAGAATTGGAAGTGGAGTGGGGACTCAAACCCAGGTGCTCCAATGTGGGATGCAGGTGTCCCAAGCAGTGTCTTGGAAGGCACTATGCCAACGCCTTCCTCAAACCTAATTCCATTCTTCCATGAACATTTTGAAGTATCCTTATAGTTAATTAATGATTATTGCTGGGCATTCAGTATAGTTTTTTTTTTTTTTTTTTTTTTTTTTTTTTTTTTTTTTTTTTTTTACAGATGGAGTGGATAGTGAGAGAGAGAGACAGAGAGAAAGGTCTTCCTTTGCCGTTGGTTCACCCTCCAATGGCCGCTACAGCTGGCGCACTGCGGCCTGCGCACCGCACGGAGCCAAAGGCAGGAGCCAGGTGTTTCTCCTGGTCTCCCATGTGGTGCAGGGCCCAAGCACTTGGGCCATCCTCCACTGCACTCCCTGGCCACAGCAGAGAGCTGGCCTGGAAGAGGGGCAACCGGGACAGAATCTGGCGCCCCGACCAGGACTAGAACCCGGTGTGCTGGTGCCGCTAGGTGGAGGATTAGCCTATTGAGCCGTGGCGCCGGCCTCAGTAGAGGTGTTTAACCCATCAGAAAGATCTTGACCTTTTAATGCTCTCCAAAGGGGGCAAGCAGGAGCACAAGCTCGCCAATGGGTGTTAAGCATTCTGGATTGGTATCTGCTTTTGATGGAATTTGGGGAAATTGTAGTTGCCCAGCTCTTGGAGACCCAGGAACATGTGGAACGTTCTAGTTAAGACTTTAGCCCTGATGAGAATGGGGCCAGCACTGCGGCTCAACAGGCTAATCCTCCGCCTTGCGGTGCCGGCACACCGGGTTCTAGTCCCAGTCAGGGTGCCGGATTCTGTCCCGGTTGCAAGACCAGAAGCACCTGGCTCCTGCCATCGGATCAGCACGGTGCGCCGCCCGCAGCGCACCGGCTGCGGCGGCCATTGGAGGGTGAACCAACGGCAAAAGGAAGACCTTTCTCTCTGTCTCTCTCTCTCTCACTGTCCACTCTGCCTGTCAAAAAAAAAAAAAAAAAAAAAAAAAAAAAAGAGAATGGCACTAGTCCAGGGGCAGGTGAGTTCCTATAATGTCCTCCTTGCTGAGAGGAGGAGGGTAGTTGGTTCTAGTCAGCTTACCTTCAGGAAACCCAGAGGGAACACTGTTATTTTTAGACAATTATGCACCTGGGTCACAAAGATGGCAGAATAACACCAGAAATGGAGTGGACAAGGTTAGGATAATTTGAGGCCATCTTTTTAAAAAATTTTTTTTATTTTTATTTTTGACAGACAGAGTGGACAGTGAGAGAGAGAGACAGAGAGAAAGGTCTTCCTTTGCCGTTGGTTCACCCTCCAATGGCTGCTGCAGCCGGCACGCTGTGCTGATCCGAAGCCAGGAGCCAGGTGCTTCTCCTGGTCTCTCATGCAGGTACAGGGCCCAAGCACTTGGGCCATCCTCCACTGCACTCCCTGGCCACAGCAGAGAGCTGGCCTGGAAGAGGGGTAACCGGGACAGAATCCGGCGCCCTGACCGGGACTAGAACCCGGTCTGCTGGCACCACAGGCAGAGGATTAGCCTATTGAGCCATGGCGCTGGCCAGTTTGAGGCCATCTTATGTGGAGGACTTTTGGTGAAACACTTGAGGTCTCACTATAACTAGCAGCAGGCAGTTTTTAGGGCAAAGAGCTTAGATGGTGATAGAAATGCCAATTCACCTTCATCAAGAGGAGCACACTGCTGTGACTACTGGGGTTGGAAATAGGACAAAGTGAAACTGTGCTTAAATTATGAGAGAAATAGAAATTGATTTCTCCAAAAAATAAATTGCTAGAAACAAAAAAGGAGAAAGGGGAGATTTAAAGATGTTACAGCCAAAAGCAATGAAAAGATCTTTTGGGAACGCGACTCAACAAACCAATTTTTTTTTTTTTTTGACAGGCAGAGTGGACAGTGAGAGAGAGAGACAGAGAGAAAGGTCTTCCTTTGCCATTGGTTCACCCCTCAATGGCCACTGTGGCCGGCATGCCGCAGCCGGCGCAGTGCGCTGATCCAAAGGCGCAGGTGCTTCTCCTAGTCTCCCATGGGGTGCAGGGCCCAAGCACTTGGGCCATCTTCCACTGCACTCCCTGGCCACAGCAGAGAGCTGGCCTGGAAGAGGAGCAACTGGGACAGAATCCGACGCCCCGACTGGGACTAGAACCCCGGGGTGGGTGCCGACGCAGGTGGAGGATTAGCCTATTGAGCCGAGCCACCAGCCACCAATTGTTTTTTAAAAAGCTATCTCCCTCCTTATCTGTCTATCTATCCATCCTCTCTCTCTCCTTCTCTTTCTCCCTTCTTCCCTCCCTCCCTCTCTATATACCTACCCATCCACCAATCCAGTTATCTCTCATATATCCATACATTTCATACATACATATATATATATATGAGAAAATCAGGGAAATATGAACACTGAGTGAATATTTGATGTTAAGAATTATTCCCAGCACTTTTTAATGTGAGTTCTTTGTTTAAAAATATACTTTTTAGGGACACTTTAGTAATATTTTCAAGAAGCAATGACACAAGGTCTGGAATTTCTTCAAAACACTCCAGTGTGTAGGTGAGATAGAGAAACTAGGCTGGGAATATGGACAAAGCAAGATTGCTCATAAATCAATAATTATTGACACCGGGCAGTGCATAGTCATTCGTAATACTGTTTTCCTCTATTTATGTATATCTATATCTCTATATATACTTATATATAAAGTTTCATGATAAATTTTGAAAAAAGAAAATATGCATTCTCTCATAAAGCCCTATGTGGATGCCTTGAATATACAGATTTTTAATTAGTCTTACTTCCTTCCCTTCACAGACGATGATGTTAGTGGTTGCCCGTACTAGTCTTATCCAGACCATATGGCCCATATGCCTACAGGGCACGGTTCCCAGGACATTCCACTGCCACTTGTTCATGAGAAGCCCTACCTGGCTCTCTCCAGTTTTTGATAGGAATCGTTTTCCCTAAATGGTTTCCTGATTGGGATTTAGTCTTTGTCTTCCTCCTAAAACATCTATTTTCATCAGTGCTGCCAACATTATAATTCCTTTTCCTTTCTTTCCAGAATATTCTGAAAATGTAAATCCAAAAATTACTCTCTGACTTGAAGCTCTTCATTAAGAATAAAATATAAGCCCTTGGGAAGAGTTGAGCTGGAACCTCTATCTCTCCAGAGGGTCACACCATTCTCCCCCATGCCAACTCAATCTCCTAAACTCTCTCCCTTTTAACACTTTTACCCCTTGTATACCTTAATCCCTGTGCACCAAAGTCTTTCTTTGCATAATTTCTCCTCTTACTTCAAACTTGGCTCCAACACATTGTCTTGCAGGGAGGCTTCTTGGCTCCTAAGCTGGAGCTAGAGGCCCTTCCTTTGAGATACTTTGGCTTCTCTAAATTATTTAGGGTTTCTCAACTTTATTTTCATATTTGCCCCTCACCAAGGAGAAAATATTAAACTTAAAAATTACCCAATGCATGAAATTAAATACAAAGGAATAAGTCATTCATGTAGGGTTGAGCTTTGGAGGGCCACAAACCATTGTAATAAATCTAGGATTCCTGGCTCTCTGAAGACCAGTTTTGCCCTTATCAAATGCATATACTAGCCTATACTTTTCACTCCATTTTAATGATCTCTCTCCTTGTCGCCTTCATTAGAAAAGGGACATCTTGGAAACAAATGCTTTTATTTCCTTGTCTCCACCATTCTTGCACTATGCCTGGTACCCAGCAGAATTCAGTAAATGCTTACAATGAACAAAAGGACAAATCAACGTTAGCATGCAGTCACAAGTTAACAGGAAGAGATCTCCAAAAGAGCTGTTTGAGTCAGCATTTCTGCCTCATCAACCTGTCTGGTTTCTTTCTCCAAGACAGGCACGCAAAGCCAATCCTCATTCAAAGAGTGAGAATGAGACCTGGGCTTCTACTGTGGGAACCAGCAAGCCTTGAACTTTCTCCTTCCACCATTGCAAAAAGCACTGAGTCAGCTTCAGGCTGAACTTTCAATTCCATCTGCCTCCTTGGCTTCAGCCCAGTTGGCATCTGGAAGGTCCTGCTACTTGGAAGGAGGTAATAACTGCTGTTTAGAAAGGGGTGCTCAGGCCATTCTAGGCGTGGAAGTGTTCCAAGATACTTTCTACTCAAAGGCTGCTCCAGTTTAGAAAGCTTAGACATGAGCAACTCCAGTGTTTATACAGAACAGAAACTTTCCTAAGAAGAAAAAGGCAGAATCACCAGTAAGTTTCAAAGTGAGGCTAAACAGATGTTAATGATATTATAAGCAGCTTTTATATCACAACAGAAGGCTTACAACTATTAGTGAAAGACATGAAAGGGGGCCAGCCTACTTGTTTGTTCTGCTCAGCTCTAGTTAAGAAAATTAATGGGACCACCGAACAGATGTAAAATTGCTGCATTACTTATCTGCAATGTTATTTTCAGCCTTCTTGAGGGCTGCCTGTTTAACAAAATGAACGCTCTCTGGCTTGAATCCATAATGGCAGCTGCTTCAATGGCCAGATAGGAGGCTTGGAATTGGGAGAAAGCCTTTGGAAGGCATACATTTGCAGGTCAATCAAAGTTCACTTCAACTAAAAGTGACAAAATGGATTTTAGAATACAGCTAAATTTTGTGGAGTTGGATATATTTGATAAAATAAACTATTAGAACACCTCCCACAGTTTCTTAGTTGTTATGTGGTCATTTTACCTGTCCATGTCAAAACAATATACTAAGAAAGTTTCAAGAAGTTGTTGAATGTTTGACAGTCAAATTCAAATTTCTTTGTATGTGATAACTTATAAATCCCAAAGTTAGGTGACAATGCTTTTCAAAGTATAGTTGCATCTAGGATCCTTCGAGGGAACTTGTAATGAGATGTACTATGTATGAATATATATAGATGAATGGGATGAATATATTTATATATTCATATATATATATATGGTAGGTGTATATGGAAGTTCAAATATTAGGACAGGTTTAACTGAAAATAAGGGTACATTTACATAGAGTTTTACTTGGAAATGTATTAAGATCATTTGCTTTGCATGGGAAAAGTGCAGTCTGTAAATGATTCTGTACAAAGATTTGAGCTATCAAGGCAAATAAATGAATTTATGGTCTCTAAAACATTCTATACAATAGGGGATGCTCTAAATCACACAAGCCACCATTAAAAGCTATATATTTGATTGACTTAAAGGCAGTGATCCAAAGTATACACTTAAACAATATAGGATTGATCTCCATCCTTTTCCACAAATCTCAAAAAGTCACTCCTGCTGGGGCCAGCATTGTTGTAGCAGGTAAAGCTGCCGACTCTGACACTGGAATCCTATATGGGCACTGGTTGGTGTCCTGACTGCCCCACTTTGGATCCTTCTCCATGTTAATGGCCTGGGAAAAGCAGCAGAAGATGGCCCAAATGCTTGGGCTCCTGCCACCCACATAGGATACCTGGATGAAGCTCCCAGCTCCTGGCTTCAACCTGACCCAGTGCTGGCTGTTGCAGCCATCTGGGGAGTAAACCAGCAGATGGAAGCTCTCTCTCTCTCTCTCTCTCCCTTCTTCTCTGTAACTCTGACTTTTAAATAAACAACCAACCAAACAAATAAATAAATAAATAAATATGTTTTTAAAGTCACCCTTGCTTGGCTTTAGGCTTCTTTCTCAGGCCCCAGCCAGATTTTCAAATATTCCAGTCTTTATTACATTGAACTCAGATACATTCTAGCCAAAACAATAGATTTTATTTCAGTGGAGTTATTTGCATCTTGGTGGACTTGGGGATTGGGTAGTGGCCATTGTCCCAGAGCCTTGGACTCCTGCAAAAACCATCTGGCTCCCCTTGAGGAAGGTTCCTGTGGTAATGAAAGATAACAAATGCAACAGTTCCTGAAGGCAGGATGGCAACTGAATTTAGAGGGAAAAAAATGCCCACAGCCTCAAGCATTACAAAAAGTTTGGCCTTTGAAAAAATGAAGCTCAAATTAATTTTTAAAATATCCTAATACTGTCTGTTGATAGTTAACATTCCCTAGGCTTTCTAGATACAAACACCATCACTAAGTGCTTAAATACACTATCCTTTTCTGTCCTTAAAACAGCCAGGTAAAGTGGGTAATGAATGGACATTTGTAGGTGAAGAAACTGATGCTCAACTAAGGTAATCTGTCCATTTTCCAGCTTTCCCTTTGAGAAGACAGCCAAGTATTCTTAGTCATTTCATTCCACTGATTCTCCCAGCTTGACCTAGACATAGTGATAATCTCTTGAATGTCTCATTTAATGGTTTAATAAAAGGACTGCAACCAGTGGTCACTAACCAAACAATATGGCCTCACTCCCCTGCTTTAAGTCCTTTAATGGCTCTTCACTGGCTGTTAGCTTAAAAATCAAATTTCTTAACATGGTTTGCAAGACCCACCAAAATTTGGCTCCAGTGTGTTTTTCCAGCTCACCTGCTCTCATGCCCTTAAACATGGCCTCCACCGCCCCCTAGGATGTGTTCTGTCCAACTCTCTGTATCACCTGCTTTTTTTTTTTTTTTACAGGCAGAGTTAGACAGTGAGAGAGAGAGACAAAGGTCTTCCTTCCGTTGGTTCACCCCCCAAGTAGCTGCCACAGCCAGCGTGCTGCGCCGATCCGAAGCCAGGAGCCAGGTGCCCATGCAGGTGCAGGGCCCAAGGACCTGGGCCATCCTCCACTGCCTTCTTGGGCCACAGCAGAGAGCTGGACTGGAAGAGGAGCAACTGGGACAGAACTGGCGCTCCAACCAGGACTGGAACCCGGTGTGCCAGCGCCGCAGGCAGAGGATTAGCTTAGTGAGCCGCAGTGCTGGCTGCCACCTGAACTCTTGTAAGACCCAGGCTGTTAGAATCGTTTCTTTGAGGTCCTTAAGCTGAAATAGAAGACTCCATATTCTCTTAATATTTTGTGCATACCCTCATGTTGTTATTGGTCAACTTTCTTCCCTTTCTTCTGTTTGGTGGTAACTGACTCCATGGTAGGGACTGTATCATTTTTATCTAAGAACTGGTAGTCTCTAGCCCAGTAACTAGCACTTCATAGATACCAGATAAAAACCAGTATTGGAACTGAGAACCAAAAACTTTTAAAAGGACACACACATTTGGAATTGTTCTACCATCTCCTTGGGTAAGGCACATGGCCAAGCAATGAGATGAAAGAAACTGGAAGAAATGTTTATGTTTTGAAGCAACATGTGTTAAACCCAACTGCAGTACTATCTTAAGAAACCAAGTTATATCAAATGTGGTGGTTATAAACTTCCTGTGGCTGATGAGAGAATATTGCCAAAGGATAGAGAGGAGCAGGCAGCTAGCAAAAGACCCAGAAAATCCTGAAGTACAGAAAGTCCTAGAGTAGTAGCAATGATATTTCAAGAGTACGGGAGTGCCACCATTCAAACATGCTGAGACAAAGAATAGCAATTATTCAATGTGACAGTTCAGCCACCAGCATAATTGCAGCGTGAGCATGGTATCAGTGTCCATCCTAATGAACAAGGATTACTTTCCACTCGGTTATATCTTGGTTAAGGATCAAATGGAGGGGAAGGGATTTCAGTAGGTAATTGTAATGAAAATAGTTCCCACTTACTGAATATTGACTGTGCCAGTAAGACTCTCCTTCAATAAGTTATAACAGCTCCCTGACAGATTAGTATGCATACGTAAATGAATATGGAACCAAACCTCAGACCAGTTTGATAATTTATCCAAATTCACACAGCTCAAATGTAGGAGATCTGGACTTTAAAACAAGATCTGGGGGCTGGCATCATGCCCAGCAGGTTAAGCTGCTGCCCGCAGTGCTGGCATCCCATATGGGCACTGGTTTGAGTCCTTGCTACTCCACTTCTGATCCAGCTCCCTGCTAATGTACCCGGGAAAGCAGTGGAAGATGGCCCAAATTCTTGGGCCCCGGCACCCAAGTAGGAGACTTGGATGAAGCTCCTGGCTCCTCCCCAGCTGTTGTGTTCACTTGGGAGATGGACTAGCAGATGGAAGATCTCTATGTCTCTCCCTCTCTTTCTCTGTAACTCTGCATTTAAAATAAACAAAATAAATCTTTTAAATAAAAGAGGTCTGATTTTTAAGAGGTGTGCTCTTTATCTCTACTCAGCCTGGCTTGAACTAACCTCTGATCAGGTTTCATATTTTAAGTAATAGAGCTCCACCTGTTCCATCTTTCTTTATTCTGAGTAAAAAGGAATTTAGTTACTAAAATTATATTCATAATCTCATAGGAGAAGAACATACCCTAATTCTTTCATATTTATGACCAGGTGATAATTTTCAAATTGCCTTCTGTATAAAAACAATTCTGAATTAGTAGATGTTTTGGTATACAATTTGAGAAAATCTGGCTTTGGGAGATATGTCTCTCACAGTGATATGCATAGTCTTATTTTGGGTATTGTTAGGAAACTGGCTCAGTCTTATCTGTGGCACGATCTACATCTGACTTACATTCTATGCCCTGGTACTGGCTGCCATTACTGAAAGCCAGGTAGCCACATGGCCCAAACTACCTGTGCCAAGCTCCACCCCCTAACCTAATGGGATTCGCTGCTCCTGCTTCCCTGCCTGCCCTCGGGCAAAGTTTTAAAAGGGCCTGTTCCTCTTGGCTTCTCTCTCTCTCGGCTCCTCTCTCGGCTCTCTTGGCTCCTCTCCTCCTCTCGTCTCTCTTCTCTGTTCTATCTTCTCTCCTCACTAGCTCCTCTCCTCTGGCTCTCTTATATTTTCTTTCTCTTATCCTTCTTTGTCCCTCCCCTCCAGTCTGCTGGGTTTTCCCCAATAAACCCTTTTCCTTATTCTGGCGTTCGTTGTGTTTTGTGATGGCTAACAGGTATAGGTACATTTTTCAAGGATTTAGGATTTTAAAAATAGAACTTTTGCTTTTTTTTGACAGGCAGAGTGGACAGTGAGAGACAGAGACAGAGAGAAAGGTCTTCCTTTTCCGTTGGTTCAACCTTCAATGGCCGCTGCGTCTGGTGCACCGCGCTGATCCAAAGCCAGGAGCCAGGTACTTCTCCTGGTCTCCCATGCGGGTTCAGGGCCCAAGCACTTGGGCCATCCTCCACTGCACTCCCGGGCCACAGCAGAGAGCTGAACTGGAAGAGGAGCAACCGGGACAGAATCCAGTGCCCTGACCTGGACTAGAACCCGAGGTGCCAGCACTGCAGGCGGAGGATTAGCCTAAAATAGAACTCTTAAAGTTAAGGAATACTTAATATGCATAATAACAACCATAGTACTAGGCATGGGTTGTACAGAAAAGGTACAAGGGGAAAAATGAGCTAGAGGAAATCAGCAACTGAAAATAAGATCTAACTCTCCAAGTACTCAGTTGTATCCAAAGCTCCTGCCAATGTGTCTGCACAGCCAGGCTTTGAAATTGGATACACTCCCAACCATGCCCACCATACATATTCATCTCTGCTTGGCTTTTCCACTCTGCAAAGGAAGTAGCTCAGATCTGCTTAGCTAGGCAAATCATGCAAAATAGGTTTCTCCATAGGGCTTTGCCTCTTCTCTAGGAAAGAACCCAGACTGAAGCCAGAGGCTTTATCCCTCTCTTGAAATAAATCCCTTAAAAAAGTGCAGTTGAAGCAAACTTGTAAGGAGAGGAATGCAAATGTTGGCACAGAAAATCAGTTGCTTGGGAAATAATGAGTACAAGCCTATGCATATTTTTAAACGTTAGTTATAAAATATATTGGGCTATAACCATCATTACCAGCTGTACTGATAATTCCAACTACTGATTTTTTTATTTTGAATGGGGATTATAAGCACATGGCATGGCATGACATGTCCATGAACTCTGTGTTTAAGATGATTTGATTATGGGCGGTTCCAGAGCATATACGGTAATTCATTATGACTTGAGATGAAATTATATACAAAATTATAACTACCAACCAACCAATTTAATGGATTAATTGTGGCTCTCCATTCTCCAGCATAAAATATACAGACCAACACTATGGAAGGTGCCAGAGTAATAAAAATCTCTCTTTTTAGTTCCTTTGTGCACTTCTGCTCCTGCTACTTCTTTAGTTGTAAACACAAAAATTTGGAGCCAATTACGCCTATTCCCAAACCTACTTATACAAGTTTATACTATTTGTTATTGTAACTATGTAATTTAATTGTGCTCACATAACCTATGAAAGAGGAGTGAAGCTGTGCTATGTGCTATGGAAACAAAATAAAATGCTTTGGAAAGATTCAATGAGGAGCCATTAGGAAAAAAATCGACTGTTAATTACAAAGAAGAAAAACTATGAAACATTGGAGAAAAAAAATCTAGGTAGAGTGGGGCTGGCGCTGTGGCGTAATGGGTAAAGCCACTGCCTGCAGTGCCAGCATCCCATACGGGTGCTGGTTCCAGTCCTGGCAGCTCTACTTCCAATCTAGCTCCCTGCTAATGCACCGGGGAAAGCTGTGGAGGATGGATGGTCTAAGCCCCCGGCTCCTAGCTTCAGATTGGCCCCGCTCTGGCCATTGTGGCCATTTTAAGAGAGAAACAGTGGATGCAAGATCTCTCTATCTGTCCCACTTTCTTTGTAACTCTGCCTTTAAAACAAATAAATAGATCTTTTTTTAAAATCTAGGTAGAGTAAGCATTCAGATTGCTCTAAGTTCTTTCTCACTGCATTAAACACAATACAAAACAAAACCAAAACTGGAAATCATAAACCAAACAAAAAGACCATATTCATCGGAAAGACCTTGACTTATCCAAAGATGGGCAAAATTTTATATTGAATGTTTGTTTTAGAATGTATCAGTTTCTATAATTCTCCACATTAACTGACTCTTTCAATTAATGAATATTTTTTTTTCCCAATGAGCCCCAGATTCTTCTCAAAATCAGCCCCAAGAGCTTCTTCTGCAGGGGCTAACATGCGCTGTTTTGTGTGTGTGTGTGTGTGTGTGTGTGTGTTTGACAGGCAGAATGGACAGTGAGAGAGAGAGAGAGAGAAAGGTCTTCCTTTTCTGTTGGTTCATCCCCCAATGGCCGCTGCGGCCGGCGTGCTGCGGCCGGCGCACCGCGTTGATCCAAAGCCAGGAGCCAGGAGCCAGGTGCTTCTCCTGGTCTCCCATGGGGTGCAGGGCCCAAGCACTTGGGCCATCCTCCACTGCACTCCCTGGCCACAGCAGACAGCTGGCCTGGAAGAGGGGCAACCGGGACAGAATCCGGCGCCCCGACCGAGACTAGAACCCGGTGTGCCGGCACCACAGGCGGAGGATTAGCCTATTGAGCTGCAGCGCCAGCCACATGTGCTGTTCATACTACTACAGCAGCAGCACTTGGAGGTACGCTAGGAACCGTGTCTTAGGCTCACCTAGGAGTAACTCTCAGCATCTGGATTTTAACAAGCTCTGCAGGTGATTCCGAGGCCTACCTAAGTTTGAGTAGCACTGCACCACCATGTTCAAATATTACTGGAGGCCCTAAGAATGGATTTAGCCCTTTTAGAAAACAACACAGTGCAAGATGCATCAAGAATCATAAAAATCTCTTTTTTTTTATTAAGACTCAGGAATCCTACTTCTAAGAATAGTTTTAAGGAGATAATTTAAAAGAAGAAAAAAGTTGAATAAAGATACACATGCATATGTGTGCATAAAATATCTTTTTTATTATAACCCACCAATCCTACTTCTAGGAATGTTTTCTATGGTGATATTATAAAGCAGGGATTGGAAACATCATTTGGTTGGCTCTGCCAAGGCAACTGCAGGTGAGATTCCAAATTCAATAAATCTATAGTAGGCTAATTTTTTAAGTTGGTAGTTTTGTATGGCATAGGAATGTTATAAATATCTAAATAGCCCTTGACAGAAAAAAGTTCTCAACCCCTGATTTAAAAGAAAAAAATTGAATAAAGATATCTGATAGTACTATCTATGGCAATGAAAAATTAGAATCAACATAACTGTTTCAGAAGAGAAGGGTAAATAATTAAAGGCAGTAGATAAAAAGTAATAGATAGTAAAGGGTATAAAATGGCAAAGTGTTTTTAATGTAAAGTTAAGTAAAAAAATTCATGTGGTTATCAATATGTAACATAAACAAAAGTAGAGAATGACTAGCTCCATTGTATTGGTGTATATAACTGCATGATGGTTTAGTTTCATCTTAAAAATATTTTAATACAATTATAAAAATGACTCTATAACAAAAATATCCTCATTATATCATTTAAAATTCAGGCTACATTCAACATACAATTTAAAGACCCTCATTAACTATGTAAACACTTCTGAAATGGCATTTGCCAGCTGTTGTATGTAAAACATCAAGCTCTACTATCATTTTGTGACAGATGGGCAGTTAGAAAAATCAGTCTTAACTAAGGATACCATCAGTACCTGAATTATCTTCATCTTTGCGGATTTTCAGCTTCACCAGGTCTTCACATTGCTGGAGGATCTGGACGGCGTCTTCCATGGAGCAGTTGTCCAGCCGGATGTTATCTATTGCAAGTAACTTATCCCCAAGTTCCAGGGTTCCAGTTCTGTCAGTGAACACACAGTAACATGTGACCAGTGATGAGCCCCTAACCAGGCTGTTTAAAGAGGCATTAAGCATTATGTGGTTTTATGGTAATCTCTAGGGAAGAGGTTCTTCAACTGTTTTATAATTGAAGTTTATTGGCAATGCCCTTCCTGCATTCCCAGGCTTATTTGGGAAGGATGCCATGACATTAAATAACAGGGTACAGAAACCATTTTTTTCTTACACTTTTTTCAATTAAACCAGGACATTGATGCAAGCTTGTATCAATGGAGGTAGTGGGCTAGGTGTCTGCAGAGATCCTGGTGTTCTTGTATTCATCTGTGTTGTTGTACCCTTTGGACCCTTGGCAGCCAGACACTTAGGAGAGGGCCATGGGAGTAAGAGAGGCCAAGGTGGGATGGGGTTCATCAAGGCCCGAGACTTGGCATCTCTGATATTTCTACCTGCATCCAGAAACTCACTGTAGCTTGAATAGGAAGAAAAGGTATGGATGAATCTAATGCTCCCTATTTGGAAAATGGTCACACAGAACCTCACACTGGCTGTGGACCACTGCAGGTAGCCTGAAAGTCTTCAAAGTCCATCATGAAGTGGGGGAAATAACAAGAATGTAGTATGTGTATGAGTTCCCATGTGCACCTATGTACAGACACACTTATTTGTAAGAATTGTCCCTTACACTTTATGTCTGTGATAGAGGCTGCTGTTTCCCAGCATCCATCCTCCCTTTCCTTCTTTTGGGTCATCCCCTGAACATGCATACTCAAGTCTGTGTCAGCACCCTATCCCCACCTCCCACCCGAATGATAATGGCTGATGAGCTGTCTTGTTCACACATTTATAAGTCTTTTTATCATAGTAGCTGAGCCTATACTTACATACCTAAATTCATACAATGTTCTCCCTATATTTTTAAAGTTTACTTATTTGAGAGAGAGAGAGAGAAGAGAAGAGAAGAGAAGAGAAAAGGGGAGAGGAGGGGAGGGGAGGGGAGGGGAGGGGAGGGGAGGGGAGAGGTTGAGGTTGAGGTTGAGGTTGAGATTGATTTTCCATTCATTGGTTTACTCCCCAAATGCCCACAACAGCTAGAGCTGGGCCAGGCTAAAGCAGGGAGCCTGGAACACCATCTGGGTCTCTCACGGCAGGGAATAAAGCACTTGAGCCATCACTGCTGCCTCTCAGAGTGCACATTAGTAGGAAGCTGTATAAGAAGCAGAGGCAGGACTCAATCCCAGGCACTCCAGTATGGGATGTGGGCATCCCAACAGTGACTTAACCTGCTGTGGCACAGCACCTGCCCCCACCTACAGTTTGAGTGCTAAAATATTTCTTTGATGAAATGATTGTGCTAATTTCTAAAGGTCATCATTGGAAAATAAAAAGTGAACAGTTGTATAACTCAGTCATTTGAAAAACATTCTTACATGTGAAATAAATTTGAGATGCCTTGATTTTGGTGATATATGGGCCAAAGAAGAGATGCAAACATTACATAAGGCTCAAGGATCTTGCTTGCCCAGGGATAATGTTCTGGCATCCAGCAAACTTCTTCTACAAGTTAGTATCTTCATTTGGGATACCTCTCATAACTGGGCTACTGTTAGCTTTTTAGCTGGACAAATCAAAGATGGAAGATGGTCAGTGAAGGAGAGTACATCCTGGATTGATAAAAGACCCAGAAAATCAATTCCAGTTGATGTTTGTCTGCACTGTGTGGGTACAGATATTACTTTATATGAAGGTGACCCTTTATCAAGGTCTGCATTAGGTGTAGAAGAGATCATTTCTGCATAAATTAAGAGGTGATTTGGAATAAACCAGAAAATCCATTTTCCTTACCTGTGAGCCACACTCCCTTTCTTGATATCTGAAATGACCAAGGGGTCCCCTGGCTTTCTACTAGATGGTGCTGTAATAAGAGAATAGTCACATGTTTATATCCATGATCCACCGCTGTATGTTTCTATTATATAATAATGAATTAGAATATATGCACATTATATGTATAATAATGTGTTAAAATATTTATAAATTTAGAAGCAAAATCATTTTAAATTTGAAATTGGGAAAAATAATTGAAAAGCAGTTATCAAGGTTTAATTTATTTTCTAAGAAATCAGTTAATTAATTGCATTTATTTAAAAGGTAAAGAGAGAGAGAGAATGTGTGTGTGTGTGTTTCTATCCTGTTGGTTCACTCCCACATACCCACAACAGCTGGGACTGGGTCAGGCTGAAGTTGGAAGCCAAGAATTCAGTCAGGATCTTCCACAGGGGCGGTAGGCACTCAGCCAATTGAGCCATCACTTGCTGCTCTCTAGCTCTCATTAGCAGGAAGCTGGAATTGGGACTAGAACTGGCACTCAAACCTCGGCACTCCAACATGGGATGTGGGCTAAACTGGTTTTAATCAATGATTCTCAGGAGGGGATGCAAAGAGTGGGTGCCTCATTAGGAGAGTATTAAAACCAATTGGGGGCTCCCCTTGTGATACTGATATGTTGTCCTGTCTCCCACTGCTTCCTTCACTCCTTTTAGGGAGCCAGCACTGTTGATGGGAATGTGCCATAATACTCAAGTGTACTGGGTGAGAAAGTGGATGGAAATCACAGACTTGGAGTTGCTTTTTTCTAGATGGAAATCTTTAGCGGGATGAACCATAAATCTTTAAAATCTACCCACAATTTCATACCTAGAAAGCTATGAATGTGACTTATTTTATTGACTGCAGCAGCTTGTTGCTGCTTAATTATAATGTTAATATATACTGATATTCTAAAAATGTACATGTAATTTCTTCTGAATCGATAGGTAAAAATATTCTTCACAGGCCGGCGCCGCGGCTCACTAGGCTAATCCTCCACCTAGCGGCGCCGGCACACCGGGTTCTAGTCCCGGTTGCCCCTCTTCCAGGCCAGCTCTCTGCTGTGGCCAGGGAGTGCAGTGAAGGATGGCCCAAGTGCTTGGGTCCTGCACCCCATGGGAGACCAGGAGAAGCACCTGGCTCCTGCCTTCGGATCAGCGCGGTGCACCGGCCGCAGCGCGCCAGCCGTGGCGGCCATTGGAGGGTGAACCAACGGCAAAAGGAAGACCTTTCTCTTTGTCTCTCTCTCTCACTGTCCACTCTGCCTGTCAAAAAAAAAAAAATATTCTTCACAGTGGCAAGTTTTGGACTTTCTACCTTTTTTCAGGAGAATGTCCATTTTATGAGAATGAAAACCAACTAGAAATAAGCCTACTTAAAATGAATTATAGTACATATAAGTGCAAAAAAAATCACTTAGAAAGTTCACATATTTAATTTAGGAGTTTGATACTTAGAATTAATGATACTAACATTTGTAAAAAAAAATTGCCCCCAAGAGGAGATAATTTGCTAACCAGAAGCCTGAAGTGATTTCCTTTAAAAGATCATTAAAAGGCCCCTAAAGTAAATTATATTATAGACAGTACAATCACCTCATAATAATCATAGAACCATGTCATATCCCATAATCCCATCTGAATCCTAGGAAAATGTTTATGCACAATAACAGATGGTTTAATATCTCAAAACAACATTTAAAGAGAATGCAAACACTGATACCACTACCTTATCCACTGTCTAAATCAGTCCATAGTAAATGTCAACGAGGCTTCATTTAATCAGTATTCCTAGTTTTTAGCAAAGAATGGGAAACATTCTAGTCACCATAACTAATTTATAATGTAAGCCCTCATTCAATGATAAGATATAATTCCTCTGGAGAAACGTAAACATTTTCACTCATGCCATATTTCAAAACTGCAAATTATTCTATGCATAGGACACATGCACACAAAATAACTTTGTTGTTACCAGCAAGTATAACTTTTCTAGCACCTGCCAATGAATTTACACAACATTTTGTCAAGCTCCAGTAAGCATCAGATAGTATTCAGTATTTTATTTGGCTTTTTCAAACATCCACATTCCACTGAAATAGTCTACAAAACTAAACAGTAGCAAAGGCCATGGAATACATCAAACCCATTTATCTCATCTTTGTACCAGAGGATCTCTTAGACAAACACACTGATTTGCAGCAAGATTGGAATTTCTTATTGAAAGTCTATTGAAAGTTATTGTGGCATTTTCACATTTGCTAGATTCTTCTTTTTCCTTTATCAAGTCCATACCTAAGACTTGAAAGGTTCATTGAGGGGATGCCCATAGAGGTGATGAAGTTAAACCCAGATGCAGGTCCAAATTCACATGAACTCCTGTCTGTTACTACCATGCATGTTATATGCGGCAAGGTAGCCTATGGCCTTGCTGTACACTATCACCATGTCTCAAATTTCTACCACCTGAGAAGAACTCACAAACTAGGCATACTTTGCTTGGCTTGTGATGTTTGAATATATTAATTGCCAGGGGATGGTGCTGTGGCGCAGCAGGTTAAAGCCCCAGCCTGCAATGCCAGCATCCCATATCGGTGCCAGTTCAAGTCCTGGCTGCTCCACTTCCAATTCAGCCCTCTGCTAATGTGCCTGGGAAGGCAGCAAAAGATGGCCCAAGCTTGAGACCCAGAAGAAGTTACTGGCTCCTGGCTCTAGCCTGGTCCAGCCCCAGTCATTATGGCAATTTGGGGAGTGAACCAGCAGATGGAAGATCTCTCTCTGTCTCTATCTCTCTCTGCAACTTTGCCTTTAAAATAAATAAAATAAATCTTCAAAACAATTAATTGCTAACATTTAAAACAGATTTTCTATAGACATATGGTTTCTTTTTTTGTTTTTGAAAAAAATATAGAGGGGCAATATAGTATAGTGATGAAGAGGCAGGACTTGGCAGTCACAATAGTTAGATTCAAAATCCTAGCTCTATTAGTTAAACTATGTGTGCCTGAGCACACGATCCTTAGGTATCTTAGTTTCCTCATCTGCAAAGTGGTAAAGGATGAATAACAGCAGCATGTACCCTGAGTGCTTGTGGTAAAGTTTATATGCTTTATTACATGTGAAAGTACTGGACCAGTGCACCCAGAATGCAGGACTGAAATCTTTATTGTTATTATTATCCAACGATATTGGACTCACCTTCCCGCTCCCCACTCTAGATGGAGCCTTTAGACTCCCACCTGCCATTGTCTTCACTGCACAGATCTCACTGACTGCCCTCACCTGGGAGGGCTTCTGAGTTTGTGACCCTCTGAGAAAATATTTGCATCCACTTAGTGCTCTGAATTTGATTGGAAATCTCCATCGGCTCCTTCGTTTATTTAATGCATATTTATTGACTGCAAACTATGAGCCAGGCACCTCTGTTGTGGGTCCTGGTTTTGAAACCCCAGAGAGGTTGGGTAAGAAAAAGAGGCAAGACTAGTTTAATCTTATGAGGTCATTAGACATGAAATATTTTTGTCTTTTGTGAAGTGATTTCAACAGGGACGTCCTTACAAACAAATCAGTGGGAAGGGACACTAAATAGGTCAAGACTGTGGTTTGGTAAGAAAAGGCCTGAAATAAACTTAACTCAAACTCTTCCTTTATATTTTCATTGTCAGCACTCTTGTTACTAAGAACTGCATTATTTGGGTCATTACAAGCTTCTTCAGACAAGACAAGCTTAACTTGTCTCAAGTTTTGGTATTGTCTTGTATGCCTATAGCTCTTCTGCAGTCCTGCTAGGTAATGTCACTGGCATATCCATTTGTATAACATTATAATGGCTGATATTTTTCAAGCTGCCCATGCTGTACATTCTTGATTCTCACAGGGAAACCACTTACTAGATTTTACTTTTTAATTACATCAAAATTATACATGTATATATTTATTTGAAAGAGACAAAAAGTTCTGCAAGATAAGTCCTCATTTTTCTGCTTCTCTAGATGGAGCAACTTTCTGGGCTTTGTTTGTTTCCACATTGCTAAGTAACATGCAACTCTTGCTTCTAAAATATTTTTCTTCCAATAAATGTTTGCCACGATTTGTGTAAGGTTAATATCCGGTATTTACTTCAGCATGTTTAGATCAGCAGTATCCAGAGACAAGTCATGTGGCCTTCTATGATTTCTTTCCTTTTCTGTTGAACAACATATCTTCATAGTTATGTCATCTCAATGTTTTTGTTTAGTTTTCTTGTGATTATCATGAATTCAACTCCACAGATTTGTTATAAATATGTAAATAATCTTGTAATATATTAAGTGGCATCAGGAATTCTGGCAGAACTTTCTGAATAATCTGGACTGTTTTCTTTCTAGGGTTTGCTACATAGACCTTGGGAACTTCCCTTCCATAGACTCTCGGATCCCAGAAGTTTTCATCTCTTCTCTTTCACATCTGTGGACAATTTGCAATGTGAATCCAACTTCTCACTTTCTGGCTTTGCTTTCTTTCACTTTTGATGATGCTCATTCTTGATTTTTGAGGGAGGATGCATGGAAGGAGGACTTTCTGAGACCTTGTATAGCTGAACAGTTAATTTTCAAGAGCCATTCGCTCCCCCTGTGGGTGTTATTTTGGGATAGCATGTTTGATTCACAACTGATTGACAGCTTTTCTAGGTAAAGAATTCTAGGCTAGAAAACTGTTCCCTGTGGAATTCTGAAGGAAATCCACTCTTCCATTGACTGCATTGCTTTCTAGCTTCCTGAGCGGCCCCAGAAAAGCCTGCTATCATTCTGATTATCTGGTTATTATTGGTTTTATTATGACACCTGTTTGAAATCCACTCCTCACACTCACCCACTGGAATCCTGTAGGATTACCCCTCTACCCAGTATTCTTAGATCTTATAATCACCTGTCTTGGTGTAGGGCTGTTCTCATTCATGGGTTACAGACCCATTAATTTGGAAATTGTCATTGATTCTAAGATATTTCATTATATTATTTCTTGGATGCTCTTCCCTCCTCTTTCTCTCTGTAATGCCTATTATTTGGATGTGCTACCATTTGCACTCATCCTCTAAATTGTTTTTTATCTAGTCTAAATTTCTTGTGTATTTTGTTCTACAATCTTGAAATATTCTGCAATTTTAATTTTTTATTTTTTCATTTCTGCTACTGTATTTTTAATTTTCAAGAGTCCTATGTTGCATGCTAGATGCTATTTTCTAACAGTGTTTGCTCCCAACTCACCCCTAAGGGTACACTATGTTGCTAATAATGTTAATGACGGGGTTTTTTGGCTTGCTTTTTAGTTTTCTTCTTCCTGCATATACTATTTCTCTGCCTTTCCTTTCCTCTCTGTTTTTGGTGATACTTTTGCATGTGTAATTCTTTTTCAAGTGCCTTTTTATTCTTGGTTGTCTGTTTATATTAAAGAATGTGGCCCCTCTGGCAGGGTAGAAGGGCACTTAGCTCTGCAGAATAGAGGAAGGCATCTCAGGTACTGATTCCTTCTTCAGAGACTGTCCATCTTCCTGCCTTAGCTTTACCATCACTCTCACTTCCTTCTATCTCTGATCACATCAACCTCCAAATCTCTTGGGTATACAGGATGTAAATTGGGTTCATTACCAGCTTTGGTGGTTGTTGTCTATTGTTCTTTTCTTTTCCTTCTTACTGGTTTTTGCCACTTGAAAATTCTTATACTGTAATTTTAAAAAAGCAAAATCATGTGTTCAAGCTATCATCTTCTGACCTAGCCATTTTAGAATCACCTGTCACCCTTTACTGTAAAAACTAATTTTTAGAGTGAACATGAATTTTTTCAAATAGTTGTCAGAGAAGGTATAAAAGTGACAGTCTATTTTTTATTAAATACCTCTTTATACACTTGAAGACAAGTAAACTCAGATGAATTCTGAAGCTAATTAAATGAGAATAAACAAAATATTCCAAGAACATCCTATAACATCAAGCCATTCATGACACTTGCTCTGCTCATCAAGTACTTTGTTCAGAGTCTGATCAAGTGTCCAAACTACATTAAAACACACAGACACCTACACAATCACCCAACTTTGCTTTAATTGCAACTATATACATAATACACAGCAAGTAAAGCAAGTTGTTTGATTTGAAAGGAAGCATCCAGGATGGTTTTTATTGGAAAGCTGGCAAAAATTGCTCCATAAACCCTTCTTTCTAAATATGCCCAAGACTTAGGGGGTGGGTGATGACAGATTAGTTGTGTTTCTGACATAGGCTGCTTTATGATTTTTATTAAAAAGAATAAAGCAAGCCTTTGTTCCTGCAAATGATTCTGTCACAACTCTAAAGGAAAGTCAACAAATTAACTACTCACAAAATGTTGCCTTCTCCTTTTCTGATACGGGATCTGGGGAGACCTGTCAATCAGACAGCAAAGGGATGTGTGGCACAGTGACAGCAAAGACACTGTTAAGTCAGACAGAATGGGTTTGGATTCCTGCTTCACTTGTTATTAGCTCTGGGTCTTTGTGCAGGTGACTCAGCCAAGCTGTACTTTCCTCTCTCTAAATTGGGATAGATGTCAAAGGACTGCTTTGAGGACTAAGAAAGAAATCACACAGTATTGTATTGTGCAATGCCTAGGATAAACTAGACACAAATCCCTGAAATAGAATCTCAGAAGGAAACACCAACATCCAGAGGAATTTACTGTCAATTGCACATGGCAGAGACAAATAGGGGTCTATGATTGGGAAGGCAGGTGGTTGTGCTGGAAGGCTGGAGCTCTCATTTCTGATTGGTTGAAGTGGAAGGCTGTCAAGAAGTGGTTTCCAGTTCCACACTGTATCCTTCTGCTAGGTCGTTCCACTTTATTTGCTGCCATAAATCACTCCATATTGTAGCAATAACATCAATAAAAGTAATGTCCGATGCTAATGTGCTGTGAATGTTTCATCAGGAGCTTGAGAAAATTAGTCTAAAACTGCTCACCACATCCAAAAAGAGAGACTAATTTCCCAGTCAATTAGGTCTGAAGAGTGAGCAGCAAAGGCACTGATGGGAGGCTTCCAGAGATGCAGGCTGTTCCTTAGAGTGTCCACCAGGGGAAGAAGGCAGAAAGGGAACTTTGCACAAAGAGCAGAAAAAGTCAGTGAACTCTCCCAGTGCCTCGGCCTCACTCACAGAGCCTGTGTTTGAAAGTGGGCCTCTGGATTTCCTATTTAAGAAGTATAAATACAGTTGGCACTGGATTTTGTGGTCTGCAGCTATGCTTGAAATATTGCACACAGCTCAATGTGCAAAGAATGATCATCACTAAAATCATGAACATTTGGTCGCATTTCCAGTGTGTTCTAGGCACTTCACAAATACCAGCTCATTCAATCTTCTCCATAATGCAATGAAGAAGGAAAACTGGACGCCATTTTCTAGATGAGAAAACTGGAGCCAGAGAGGTCTACAGGATGGGGACGCAGGGCAGGTCCTGAATCCTTATCTTCATCATTTTCTGAGTCAAGGCTTCATTTGTCCACAGAACAGCCTTGGGACAAACATGTATGAGGGCCTTTAAAAAAGCTCGTGGAAAATGTATTTTATAAAACAACTATACTTGGATTTCAATTGTTTTTGCATCAAAATAAACTTATTGTTTAATTCCATTTTCTGTGAAACTTCTGAAATCCCCTTATCTACTGAATATGTCCCTCAAAGGCACATTTCCTGGGGTAAACAGTACTTGGTAGAACATTGTGGATAAGACGACTTTTTTTTTTTTTTTTTTTTTTTTTTTTTTTTTTCACAGGCTGAGTTAGACATTGAGAGAGAGAGACAGAGAGAGGTCTTCCTTTTGCCGTTGGTTCACCCTCCAAGTGGCCACCATGGCCGGTGCGTTGCGGCCGGCGTGCTGCGCCGATCTGAAGCCAGGAGTCAGGTGCTTCTCCTGGTCTCCCATGCGGGTGCAGGGCCCAAGCACTTGGGCCATCCTCCACTGCACTCTCAGGCCACAGCAGAGAGCTGGCCTGGAAGAGGGGCAACCGGGACAGAATCCGGCGCCCAGACCGGGACTAGAACCCGGGGTGCTGGCGCTGCAGGCCGAGGATTAGCCTAGTGAGCCGCGGCACCAGCCCAAGACTTCTTATATATTCATTCAACCATCACAGGTATTCAATAAGCACCTTGTATGTGCAAGGAATTGTGTTAGGCTTCAGAAGTTGACTACCTCATTACAATGGAAATAGATTTTGGCTTTTTTTTTTTTTTTAAAGTAAATTCTGTTTTCTCAGAACTGGCAAAATACAAGTATCTGTACCAGGAGACACAAACTCAATATGGTGGTGATGAGTTGTATAAATGGAGCTGTTGCTCCAGAGGGCTAGCTAACGGGTGTGACAAGCTTATTCATCATTTTTTCATCCATGAACAGCTCACAGCTGGCTAAAACTCAAGACATTCTTATGGCAGTTTTTGTGTTATTGCCATTGTTGCTATCAAAATCAATACATTACATCCTTGTTCTTAACATTTTTCTGATTCATAGCACTACTTTTTTAGTGCTGCAATAGATTCATGTGGCTTATTGGTTATAAATAAAATTTCATTTTTCAGTATTCAATTTATATCATCAAAGTAGAATCAGAATGCTCCATTTCATACTGCTCAATCAAGAATTCTTTATTTTTGCTTGGCAGTCACAAACGCTGTCTGCCAGTACAGCGAGGCACTTTTACATAGCCTTATCACCCTTTGTTGAAGAGATCACCTTTTGGTCACAGTCATTTGCCTCCATGTCTCCTATGGCCTTTTAGTATTTATCATTGGCTTCATTTTCTTGAGGCATTAATGCATGAACTTAGTCTATGGGTAATAAAAACACCTCAATTTCTGTTTTATAAAGGTCCACTGGGGCTGATATTTTCCAAGTTGTTTTATCAAAGCAGTTGTAAAACTAGAGCCTAGTGCAAGACAGGAATTAAACACATCCATATGCTCTGCTTTTCAGTTTGGTTTGGTTACCCAGATACCCTGCACTGTGGAGCAATTCAGGAATTTACTAAAGTAAGAGCCACTGTTTTAGTGTTGTGAAATGGATTACAGACACATGGTGGACAGATGAGAAGATAGTCTTAAAAGTAAGTAAATGAAACTTTGGCTAGTTAATTATGAAACAATCCACTAAAAAGTAGAGAATCTATATGTATTTATCTATTCATCTCATTATTCATGGAGGATGTGAAAGCATGAATATTTACTACTTGCTAGACATTACAGTAGGAATATATTTTATATAGGTGAAGAATGAGATCATGGGAAGTTTAAGTAATTTTCCCAGTTCACATAGCTAGTGGAGATGTGACTAGTTCCAGTGTTCTGTCATGGCATATAAACTTGGAAATAGCACTTAAAACATTTGCCACACCTGTAAACCATTTGACAACACAAGTTTCTAATGTCTGTTAAAAATTCTCTCTATATTTTTAATTTATTTGAGACACAGATAGAGAAACAAATATTTTGAGAGATACATAAAGTTCCTATTCACTGGTTCAATCCCCAAATGCCTTCAATGGTTGGGGCTGTACCAGGGCCAAAGTTGGGAGATGGGAACTCAGTCTGGGCCTCCCACGTGGGTGGCAGGAACCTAACTACTTGAGCAACCACTTGTTGTCTTCTTGGTGCACATTACTAAGAAGCTGAAGTCAGGAGCCAGAGTCAGTATTTGAACCCAACACGAGACACCAGTGTCCTAATCAGCATTTTGACTGCCAGGCCAAATGCCCACCTTCAAATTCCATATTGTAAAATAGATAACTTCTACTTACAACTTATGGTTATTCCAAGTTCCACGTTGTGCTTCTTAGGGAGCTTTACATGAAATGTTCCACTGCTGGGGATGACAGACTCTGTAATTGCAAAAGAAAAAAAGAGTGTGTTTACAGAATACCCAGACAACTGGAGCATCAGAAACGAGCTCATCCGCGATGAGCTACATCGTGACCATCTGCAGTTAAAGCTGTAGGAAGCAGCTGAATGTTCGTAAAGAGAATAATCCTGGCAAACTAAGCCTTTGGTGATGAATATATGAGGGGACTTCAAAAAGTTTGTGGAAAAATGGAATTAATTAAAAGGTTAGCATGTTTTGGTGCAAAGAATTTTGAAATCCATGCATACAAGCGATCTTCAAAAAGTTCATGAAAAATATGCGTTATAAGAAATGTACACATGGATTCCAAAATGTTTTCTGCAACCATAAAATTATCTTTTAATTCCATTTTTCATGAACTTTTTGAAATCCTCTTGTATGTTTTTCCCATGGGAAACTATGTAAAATTCTCAGCAATAGTTGAGTTTGCTGTATCTCACATGTGATGCAGGTATAATATACATTAAATTTGTTTGTAATGTAAGTTAAAATTACAGATTCCAGAATTATCTCAATTTATGACAGAATCTCTGAAGATGGAGTCTAGAAATCTGCATTTCGAATATGTTCTCTAGGAGATGCTTAGACATACAAGTTTAAGAGCCTCAAACCTGGTTATACTTTTTCTCCAACCATATTTTCCCAGAGTTTATTATTAAGCAATTCTTGGCATTTTTGTTGTATTTGTTGTTGGAAGGTAACTGACAGAATAGATTTCAGCTTGGTTTGATGGTGGTTGACTGGTGGTGGGGACAGAGGATGGATGCCTTTATTTTTAAACAGTAAAAAGGATCATGAAATAGATAGAAGCAGGGATGATATGCAAAATATTTCACAACCAGAATGGTGCTGGCCATGACCATTCTGATAGGATGCTGACCACAGAGTAGCAACCCAGGGGTCCAGGAGACCCCAATGGCACCAAGGGTGACCCTTTAGTTTGTGGATCCTGGGAGCTCTTGAAGGTCCCAGAAAGGACAGGAGACAGTGAAATAGGGTGTAGGTGGGATCAGAAATTGGCCAATCAGTATAGAAGGAAGTCAATATTGTAGCAATAGAGGGGGAATCAGTGTACACTGACTGAACCTCAACATTGTACAGAACTTACCTAATTTTATTAGAACTTAATTAAAATCTGAAAAAGGAAAGAACTGCCACATTTTCTTATATATACTCTTAAAATCCCTTTAAACACTTGGGAGACCTATAATTAGTGGTAAAGTTAAAATGGAAACATCCTCTGCAAAGATAATATCTATTCACACTAGGTTACTAATGACTATAATTCTTTCTTGAAAGTTTTGGCGAGAAGTGGGAAGAGGCCTAAAGAGCAAAGGAAGTATTAACATAAGGGGAGGATTGTGGGATGGCTGCACTAAAGTACTCTTACAGCTTGATTAGCCTGACTCAAAGTTGCCTCCCCATCTAGTACCCAAAGAATTAACTGCAGCATCTGTGATGTGGGCAGAACTATTAGGCCCTCAGGCAACAGGTCCAATTTGTTAACCACATAGTTAGTACATTTTGGGCCTCTGCACAGCAGAGGTGAAAGTTAGGATTGGGCTTATGGAAAGAGAGCGCTCCCTTTCCTGTTCTGTCTTAAATTGTTCTTTTTGTCCTCTTGTCCTTTCCTGTGAAATATTTAGGCAATAAACCTTTTACAAGACCAGAATCTGAATTTCCAACTGGGGAGGCTGGCAGTAGAGTATTCAACTTCTGAGCCTTGTAAAATATGATTCTTCTGGACCCTCCAGGCTCCCAGAAAGCCACATATAAAAAAGAAATCCCAGATTGCTCCTCTCAATCTCAGTGGTGCTGCCAGGTGTTCCCTCTCGGGGGCTCTGTTTTTTATTCATCTCAGAGGAGAGGAATGAGGGAACTGGCTGCCTTTTCCACTCCCTCTCTCTTTCTTCTTTTTTAAAGATTGATTTGAATATTTGACAATTTTTGTTTATTTGTTCATTCCCAAAATGTCTACAACAGCATGGCTGGACAAGGTTGAAGCCAAGAGCCAGAACACCATCTAGATCTCCCTCATGGGTGGCAGGAACCCAATGACTTGGATTATCATCTGCTGCCTCCTATGTGCATTAACAGGAAGGTAGTTAAGGAGTTGGGGTGAGACTTGATCCCAGGCACTCTGATATGGGATGAAGGTGTCACAAGAAGTAGCTTAACATGTTGTCCCACATCATCTATATCTCTTCTCACTTTTAACTTCCTTGTGATCAGGTGAGTGCCAAAGACTGACTGGTTTCATTTTTCTTCAATGAACACTCTGATGTGCCAGGCAGTGAACTCATATATATTTTGAAGTATCTTTTTTAAGTATTTGTTTGTTTAATCATTAAGCATTTATACTTTCATTATTTCCCAACAGGACTTAAGATAGATGAAATAATTTATTTCCTCCAATAGATTTCACAAAGATCAGCAAATTTTCATAAACTGGGGCAGAAAGAGAGAAATGATATAGATAAAGGATTTAGGTATGCTTTTCTTCTTGATTCAGGTGCTGCATGTATCATAAATACTTATCTCCCAAACATTTCTCTCAATCCTGCCTTCTCTGCATCTTTTTCCTGAGCCCTTCTTATTCTCCATTCCAACAACAGAAGGTCAGTTGGTACCTTCTTTCCACCCTTAAAATGACTGTTTAGAATTTGGAATAAGCAGACAGACTGGCAAGGAGGGCCTTTTGAAGTGGCCACATTTTGCCAACATGCACCAGTAGCCAGGCTTCAGAGAGAGGGAAGAAAGAACGAAGTGTACAGGGGGAGACAGTGTGAAGTCTTGGAAAGAAAGTCTATGATTGGCCTTGACAGTGCTTGACCTCTGATTCGAGCTCTCCTGGAAGTGAAATACAGGTTGGCTTCCCATAAATGTATCTAAGCTAGCTGGAGGGCATTTCTCTTGCTTGTAACTCAAAGATATCTGATGAACACATTGCTTCAGTAGGGGAAAGGGACTAGAGGAAAGCAGAAAGTCACTGCCAAGGGTTCATGGGCACACAGGAATAAATAATTTGATCCTTGGGATAAAGCACACAAGTGGTACTTAAAGAAATATACAAGTAGCACCACCGTCCATGGAGCTCATTTTATGTATATGTAACTGCTCTAGAGTTTTCTGCTTTAAGAAAATGTTCTCTGTGAGAGGAAAAGGGAACATGTTATATCTTTGTATGTGAGTATCTGTATCTAAATATGTACTTAACATCTTGCCCGTGAAGCTATGCTTTTATATGAGTGAGATCTTTGAATCACCAGGGCTGGGAAACACTGATCTATGGTAGTTACTATGGTAACATTCGGCTTTTATAAATTTTTAATGCAGGGAAACTTGACCAAGATTAACACTGTTAATGATACTGGAGAAGATATTATCACTTCCAGGAAAACAGTAATGGATCACTTCTGACTACATAAGATTTGAAATATTCATAATGACGAACAAATAACAACTAATGAATCTCTTTGATCAAGCTGTGGCTTCATTTTAATCTTTAAATGCCAAAATGATTTATTTTATATTTGTTATTTTTTCCTTGTATAATTATTTGGTTTTTAAAGCAAAGGTCCATTTATTCTGGGGTTTCATGAAGAAACACTACTAAAGGGGAAAATAGTCAATATTTGGAAAAAGAATAAGAGTAATTCAATAGAATCTGAGAACAAATGATGTTTATTTTGTTAGACTCCCTTGCAATTATTTTGTATTTCCCTGGTTTTGCTTTATCTTTGTTAATACCATAATTAAAAACACATTTGGGTAAACACAGGTTTCCTTCCTTCCAACAGATCTGCCTTTCTTCCCAAAGCATTTATTGTTGGCAGAGTAAGATAACCACTACATGGTAATCCATCAGTTTAGACTCCCTTGTGAGGAATGTCAAAGCTTAACTCCCATTCACTCAGAAAGGCTTGGGGAGGGGGGCTCCAGTAATGATGGCAAACATAATTTGATAGGATTTTCACTGAGACTTCTTTCCAAAACAAAGCTGTATTTTCTCTAAAAATAATCTCAGAGTTTAAAGTAGAAACTTCAAGGATTCATGGCATTAGTTGTAGGTAGGAATATAAATGCCTATAATAAATGAAACAAAATGTGAATTGTGCACATGTTATAACATTATAAAACTCTAAGAGGAGTTTGGTAGAAGAAAATAAAAATTTAGCTTTATTAATAAATAAAACAAGAATGATGGGATTATATGCACCTTTACTTAAAATGATTTCCATTGAAGTTATTATGATATTTGTAGCATAGTACCTATTTAAAGAAACAGGCTTAGACAAAAGTGTACTCACAGTCAAGATTTTAACCACTTTCTATCACTTGGAATATTTATAAAATAGAGACAGTATATCTCTGAAACCCAAGGACCTGGGAGTTAATATCTAGGTATAAAATATTTCAGAGGAAGAATTTTGGAAAGGAGTGGCTCACAACAGGAGTAAATTTAGAAGGATGGGTCACATCCAGAGATACCCTTTTTTTTTTTTGACAGGCAGAGTGGATAGTGAGAGAGAGAGACAGAGAGAAAGGTCTTCCTTTTGCCGTTGGTTCACCCTCCAATGGCCGCCACGGCCAGCGCGCTGTGGCCGGCGCACCACGCTGATCCGATGGCAGGAGCCAGGTGCTTATCCTGGTCTCCTGTGGGGTGCAGGGCCCAAGGACTTGGGCCATCCTCCACTGCACTCCCGGGCCACGGGAGAGAGCTGGCCTGGAAGAAGGGCAACCGGGACTAGAACCCAGTGTGCTGGCGCCGCAAGGCGGAGGATTAGCCTAGTGAGCCACAGCGCCAGCCCAGAGATACCCTTTTAATGTCCCAAGTTCCTGATTGGCTGAACAAGGTTTTGCTGATCTAACATTTCCAATAGATTCCATTAGATCAAGATCAATCTAACTAGGGTGTTTTTATCAAGGATTCTGATGCTATGTCTAGATTGATCAGGAGAATGCAGATTCCAATTGGTGATGTCTGCCATGAGCAAGGAAGGAGGTAACAACAGATGGGAACATATTTTTTTGCTCTACTGTTGATCATTTCTATCCCTCTGCACTGGGTTGCTTTCTGCAACAGACAAGGGCAGGGGGAGATGATCTTGAGCTCTTTTTCTCCTGTCCCTTATTAAGTACATTGAGTATCAAAGTGGGTTTAACAGATATTGTTCCTATTTTTTAGGAGCTTAAGCTTAATTAAAATACTCAATCAATGAATAGTAAAATATGCATGTAAATTAAGTATGCCTTAAACAATGAACAAATTTCAAAGATACACATAAAACAGAAATGAATTTATATCACAAGTAACTATGCAGACATTGCTTGTGGAGAAAGAAAAATTGTGCTGGCTCATATCCCTGGCAACAGTTCTAAGCTACTGTCGCAGGGCAGTAGCTTAGAACTCCTACCACAATTATTTCATGCCGGTAACTCTTAACATCTGTGTGGAGAGGTAGTGTGAAAGGATATGGAAAAGACAGACTGCAAGTCAACAGACCCAGGGTCTATAAGACCTTGAGTTTCCCCACCTAAGCCTCAGTTCCCCCATTCATAAATAAATTAAGGTATTGGATTATAAGGATCCTTTCACCAACAATGTTCTGTCATTGTAGTAAGCAGACTCTGGGACCACTGGACAGCCTTCTCTGAAAACTACACCGTCACTATCATTTGGCTGATTCTTACAGGATCCTTCTACTTGATTTATGACTGGGAGGCTACAAAATCTAATGTGGGACAATCACATTCTTGCTTCCTTTCATTTTAGCAATGATGGAGCAGCGACCACATACAATAAAAAGTCAGAGAAAGTTTGCCTACAGAGACAAACAGAATTTTTGCACAAAGCAACAGCACTGAGAGACCAAAAGCCTCCGAAGAAAGCAGGAACCATATTGGTTCTTGCTGTAGACTAAAGTTTCTGATACCAGTCCTTCAGGAGAGCCAATTCCCATCCTCCCATCCTCCCTCCCTCCCTCCCTCCCATCCTCCCTCCCTCCCTCCCTCCCATCCTCCCTCCCATCCTCCCATCCTCCCATCCTCCCTTCCTCCCTCCCTCCCTCCCTCCCTCCCTCCCTCCCTTCCTTCCTTCCTTCCTTCCTTCCTTCCTTCCTTCCTTCCTTCCTTCCATTCTTCACCAAGTCAGACAGAACAGCCTCTTGTATTCCAAGCACTATTTTTGGGTGCTAAGGGGCTTTTTGTGAGCTAAAGGTACAAAGTCTGTGACATCACAGGCTTTTGTATTGGAGAAGAAAGTAAACAAATAAACCTACAACATAATAATCAGAGCTCAAGAAGGGCTGAGAAGAGCTATAAACTGGGGTAAGAGGGTACAAAATGATGGAGGGTCAGGGAAGTCTTCTCAGAGCAAATGCAATTTGAGCAAAGACCTAAATGAAGGGAGCAAACCACCAAACATATCAGAGAAGAGCTGTCCAGGATGCAGAGGACAGAGCTACTGCTCAGATCCTCTGATGGCATTGTGCTTAGCATGTCAAATGCAGTATTTCATACTTCCTCTTCATTCTAAGCCCTGTTATCCCAATTCCTAATGAAAGTAACTTTTAAATATTTTCACATAATTTTATCCCATCCTTCTGAGAAATTTCACTATGGGGATGGTCCTTCTCTCTCTGCATTCTCAATTCCCAGATTTCCCCTGGTTGAATGGCTTTTACCTTTCTCCCACTCAGGCAACTCATTACCCTGAGCTTTACTTAACCTTTTCTGAAACTTCAAACTTTAATATGATGCTTTGACTTCAATCTCCTAGCCATTAGCTCTCTTACCTCCTTTCTCTCACTGTACCCAGTTTTCTTCCTGAAAACCTACAGAATTTCTTAAGCCCTCCCTTCCTCTCAGTCTACTAGATGATTCTTTATTGATTCCCATCAATCACCAACTGAGAGTCTTCCAAACACAGGCAATGCTAAATGGTAGTTAGGGTATGGCTTTGGGAGTCAGCTTGCCTAGGTTAAAATTCCAGTCCTACCATTCACTATGTGTGCCTCCATTTTCTGAGGACATGAAAATAGTCAGTTCTGAGGCCGGTGCTGTGGTGTAGCCTATAAAGCTGCTGCCTGCAGTGCTGGCACCCAATATGGATGTTGGTTCAAGTTCCCACTGCTCCACTTCTGATCCAGCTCTCTGCTATGGCCTGGGAAATCAGCAGAAGATGGCCCAAGTCCTTGGGCACCTGCACCCATGTGGGAAACCTGGAAGAAGCTCCTGGTTCCTGGCTTCAGATCAACACAGCTCCAGCTGTTGCGGCCACTTGGGGAGTCAACCAGTAGATGGAAGACGTCTCTCTCTTCCTGCCTCTCTGTAACTCTGCCTTTCAAATAAATAAATAAATCTTTTTTTTTTTTAAATAATCACTTCTTCTATAATTGTTTTATGGATTAAATGATGTAGTACACACACAGGCCACAGCATAAGTACTTGATAAATATTACTGTGATAACTTTTATGCTATTATAATTATCCGTCTGTTCTCCTAGCAACAATTTGAACTTCTTCAACTCAAGTTTTTCTGTTGAACTTTAACTGGGAGTCTCTGGTTCAACCCTCTATGTTCTCTGCTCTTGATCAGTACAAAAATAAACCTACTTCACCATAGAGGTTGAATTCTCTAAACCAGACTCTGCGTGGTTCACCACTTAGCTTCAAAATTCCTTTACATGCTTCAGTTGGTTTTCTCATTCCTCTCATTTGCTATTCTCAACCATCATTCTTTTACCTCCCCAAGGTGCTGACTTTTCTACTCTTTCTTTACAGCTCTCCTATGAACCACACAGCTAAATATACATTTATATTCTCACATCCTTTCCTTGAATCCATAAGAATCTGTCCTAGACTAGTTGTGTACGTTCTAGAGAACCTCCCCGTATTGTTCCTTTGGGTGCCTGATCCCAGCAATGTTATCTTCTCTTCTTCATTTCAAGTCCCAAACATGGTAAGTTTCTCCAACATTAACAAAACCAAACAACAAAACAAAGCAACACACTCTGAACTTTAAATCCCCATTTCTGTTGTTCCATCTCCTAATTCTACACCTAAATTTCTTGACCTTGGCAAATGTCCCCTGGAGGCCAAATTGACCCTGGTTGAGAACTACAGATTTGAAGATAGGTAATATAAAATAGAGCAAAGTGTATATAACTAAATGCAGTAGAAGTTCTGAAAACAGCAGCCCGTGGTGACGTTCATCGATTTCTTGCACTCCCCAGATGTCTGCAATGGGCAGGGCTGGGCCTGGTAGAAGCCAGGAGACAGGAACTCCATCTGAATCTCCCACATAGGTGACAGGGGCCCAATTACTTGGCCATCTCTTGCTGTTTTTCCAGGAACATTAGGATGGAATGATATCGGAATTGGAACAGCCATTCTAATCAGTGCTCTGAAATGGGATGCTGGGGCTTAACATTCTGTGCCATAATGCTGCCCCCTCCTCCCACTTCTACTGAGTCTTCTTTATCTTTGTAGCTAGCATCTTTTCTTCAGGCAAGTCCCCTTCTTGGCCTCCTTCTTATTGCCACTCTTTCCTAAGTCGTCTTCGTTTTTTTCCAATGACTTTCATAATCATTGATGTATTGATTACTCCTTGGTCTTGTTTTCTAGTTAAGCTCCCAATCCCAGGCTTCAGAAAGTGTTGCTTATAATCTCCTGGGAACCTCCTTCTGCATTCCAGTAGCAACACTACTTCAGCAAGTCTATGCTCATCTTTCAGCAGTTCTTCTTGTCTAATCAGCTCTGAGCTCCTTGAGAATATTGATCCTTTCTATTTCTTCTTTAGTGATCTGAACAAAGCACAGTGCCTAGCACTTAGTAACCAGTGCACTATAATTGTCTTTTGAATTAAGCAATGGATTTGCTTGTATCTTTTCTCTAATACTCGAAGTAAATTTTCTAGCTCATGTCCAAAATAGAAATCCTTCTACTATCCCTACATTTCTGCTTTTCTAGTCTTCTTGTGAGTTAAAGATATTGCTGTCTATCCATCTGCTCACCCCCAACACCTCAGGAGTCAGCCATGATTTTCCCTTGCCCATATCTTCCATATCTAATCCATAAGCAAGTGCTATTAGTCCTGTCTCAAGCCACACCCTAAATCTCATTCTCTGTCACCTCTAGCACTGCCACTTTGTCAAGCCACCATTCTTTATTTTCCATCCAACTGCAGCAATCTTCTGCTTTTTCTGCTTCTGCTATTTTGCCCCATTTCACAAGGCACTCTCTGAAAACAATCATCATTCACTCCCCTGTGGAAAACACTCTATGGTTCCATCACCCCTGTAATATAATAATCTAAATGCCTTAACAGGACATTGAATTAACAGGCCCCTTTGAATCTCTCTAACCTCATCTCCAATTCTAATTCCAACCCCCAGTTCCCTACCATGCTCCAGCAAGAGCTCTTTTTGTTGTTTCTCCACTGTGGTTATTATTCTGGCTCAGGGTTTTTATACTAAAATGCTCTCTTTCTAGAACCTCATATGGATGGCTCCATTTCAATATTACCATCTCTGTTCAAATGTCACCTCTGTAAAGAACTATCCTATTACCCTCCCCTTACCTCACAGTCATTCTGTAACTTTCTATCCTCTAACTTTCTATGCTGTAATAAGCTTCAGGTAGACATGGTTTGTTTGTCAGTCTTGTGGAGTAACTGTAACATAGTATGAAGGGTCTTCAAAAAGTTCACGGAAATGCATATTGTGAAAATACTCTGCATGGCATTCACAATCACTGCACTGAAATACGATTATCCTTTAACTCCACTTTTCCACAAACTTTGTGGACTAGCTTTGTAAATACTATGCAAATATTTGTTGGAATAATGTGATTCCTGAGTCCCAAAACCTATTTTTACTGACTAGGAGAGGTTCTTGATTCTGTGAGGTAACATTTCACTGCAAGAAGACAACTTTCTTAGCTCCACATGCCTGCCTGCTACTGACTAGAACTCACTCCATGACCAAACTTCAGTTAGGCTTCTCCAAGACCACTTCTTGATTAATTAGGCTTTTTCCTTGCCCAAGCCCTGTGCCTGGGAGTTTTGACAAGAATCATTCTGAGCCAATTTAGCTAGAATTCTCCCAACCTTGATATCTAACCAAGTTTCTCTTGGTAATTTTTCATCTAATGATGCCCTGACCTCTCTAAATGCTATATATAAATTCTTACCTGTCCTGGTTATATTTGGAATTGAGTTCCATCTCTCTTCCCTAAGGTAATAGTCTTGACCCCTATTGCAACATTCTTGAATAACATCTTCCTTGTTTTTTTTTTTTTTTAACAAATGTCTGGTGCAATTTCTCTTGAACATTAAAGGGCAAATACTTACCTACTGGGATTGTATAAATCCACCTAATGAATTTTCATTGCTCCCTACAGAACTTTCATTTTTTTTTTTTTTTTTTTGCAATGAGAAGTGTCAGAGAGACTTTTCCCATCTCTGTGACTGAAGAATATAGTTTCTCTAGCATATAAAAGAAAGTCAGAAAGAATAAAGGCTATGTGATTTTTTTTAAAAAAAATCACCTCTACAGTGGCTATTACTTATTCAATTTGTCACATTTATTTTCAGTTGTTCTTGTGGTGACATTTTAATGAATAACACAAAATAACATTTTAATGAACACTCAAATCAAAATGACATCCAAACCTCTTAAACAAAAACACGTTCAGTATATAAAAAAATAGTTTCCCCTCTGCCACACAACCAATGTAATTCACATGCAGCCCACTCCTGACTCTGTCACCGACTTAAGATTATCGTTATACCTGCAACATCAAACTCAATTTCCAGAGTGACCTTGCTCGTGACTGAAGAGTCTCGGAGGAGCTGATTGGCTTCCTCAAAGGTGCTGTCTTCAGTTGGAATTCCATTAATGGCCATCACTCTGTCTCCAATCTGTAGCACCCCACATCTAATTTAGAATCACATGTTAGAGGTTGTAGATAGAATAAATAATTTTCAAGTTGAGCATTCCAAATCTATCTTGTTTGATTCTTGAAAAATAGCATAAGCATTTGTTTTTATTGATTCAACATTGTGGGCATCAAACTAGGTAAATGTCAAGGTCTTGCACTCTTGTTGATTTTCAGGTTACAATTGTGGTTACAATTGTGAAGAAGGGAATCTTAAACTATCCCAGAGAGGTAATTAATAATTCATAACCATGGTATTGTTATAATATGATCTGAAAAAATTTATAGTAATGATGAATCATTTCTATATGGCAAAGAGATTAAAGTTTAAACTTTAGATTTTTTTCATGGATTTTCTCCTTTTTAATTAATATAGCCTCTAGTCCCCAGTTGGACAAAGTCTTCTAGATAAAAGTGTCCATGCTTATTATTGTCTTAAACCCGATCAAAAACATAAAATTCTGTTTTAATGGGCAGAGAGTTCATTATGTATTGCATTTCCTGCATTGAGCACTGCTCCATAATTTATTAGCCGTTCAAAGATAGCCAGCATCATAAATGCAGAGTAGAAAAAAAATACTGTGAAAGAAAGTATCTCACCTCTCTGCTGGGCTGTCAGCTTCAATATAGGAAATCAGAGGTGGAGAAGAGAGAGTCTCTGTGGCAAACACACTGCCCTGCAGTTGGATTCCAAATCCTGTGACAGGATCTGCTGTCAGCACAACTTCTGTGGTTTCTGTGTGGACAACCTGCCCAGCCAGTCCTACTGTGCTAGAGGCTAAAGACACTAGAGGAGCAAACATGAAAAAGAATGACATTAGTTTAGAGCAAACGCCAGTAACTCCAGCATTTCCAAAACAGATTGTATCTCTGAGCAAAAGCTCTCTGGCAATGGCAGGAGGTTAAATTTTGGCTTTTTATCAAAAAGTGTAGCCTGAGCTCAACAAAATATATGAATCTCCCAATATTTGTCACACTTAAATCATAATAACAATGCAGCCTCCTCCATCTCCTAATCCATCAAACCAGGGACTGTTGTGGGGATGTAGGAAAAGAATGGTCTTGGAGTCAAGCTACATGGGTTCCAACCATGGCTCTATCACTAAGCACCAGCTGGGAGGCCTTGAGATAAGTCATTTCATCACTTTGTGTGTTTGAATCCTATCTAGAAAAAAGGCAGTTGGGCTATGTGATGTAGCCATCTGCACTTGAGCGCCATCGATTTTCTCCAAACAACCCGAACTTCAGCTTTGAAGAAATTACTAAATCTAGCCTGGGGGTGGTGCAGCTATGCTGATCCTCATCCATTCTCTAGCATTGCATTGGCAGGATAGAGTCATCTAACCTCTGCCCATTCCTTCTACCCTAAATTTGTTCTCTTCTGCTCTTGAGCTTTCCCACTAGGTCTCCTAATTCATTCATTTCTCTTCTCTGAAACTTATGTAAGCCTCTAGGCAGAAATACGTTTTATATCCATCCCTTTATGATTGGGCTGTGGGATTTCTCTCTCTCAGCCCTGCCTACTGGACCTGGTCGTCTGTGCTCTCTGTACATGAGCTCTCTGCCTGCAGGGTCCTCCATATAAGGTTACTTGCTTCCAAAAGTGTCTTCTGTCCTCTCTACTTTAACTGAAACCTAATGACATCAGATACCTCAAAGCTATTTTTTTTTCATTCCCTCTACTTGGGGTAAGGAGAGAGAAAGGTTTATCATATTATTGCTCCCTGCATGTAGTGCTGTCCTCTCAAGCAGCACCTATTTTAAATTCCATATTCTATACTCATTTCTTCTTTGGATCACCTTCAAATCCTTAATTTTGTACTTAAAGAATTCCTCCTATTTCCTTGATAATTTCAAGATTTGACTCTTAGTTACCTCTGCTAACCTGTAGCATCTCCTTTCCCTCACATCATGGTAACAACCTTTTAATGTGCTGGCTTTCTGGTTCTCTTAGAATCTCAATGGCAATCATAACAATTCTACCCTGTTCCAGCTCTCTGCCAGCAGAGCCCCAAGCTGGACAACAACTTCCTTCAAATGTGAAAGATCTCCAAGATTTCAATCTCTTAATCAACTTTTTTCATCACATACCCCTTCTTAACCACCTTTCCCAGTCCCTACAACCTAGTTTCTTCCTCTTTATGATTGACAGTCTTATTTCCTCTAACTTGTCTTCTCGTGGTTTTCAAACAATATTATATATATGTACTTACATATATATATAATTTATGTGAATGGCAGTGTTACAGAGAGAAGGAAGTCTTTCATCCATTGATTCTCTCTCCAAATGGCTTCAATGGCCAGGGCTGGGCCAGGTTGAAGCCAGAAGCCAGGAGCTTCAAATGGGTCTCCCAGGTTGGTGCAGTGGCCCAAGGACTTGAGCCAGCTTCCACTGCTTTCCCAGGTGCATTAGCAGGGAGCTGGATCAGAAGTGGGGTAGCCAGGACTTGAATCAGCGCCCTTATGGGATGCTGGCTTCATAGGCAGCAGCTTAAATCATCAAGCCACAACACCAGCCCTTCAAATAATAGTAACAGATTTTTTTCCTTCAAGTAGAAGCATTTGAGGGATGTCTTTGTTGTCCAAATAAAAACAGAGCTACCGTAGTTGAGGTGGAAATGGGACATTACACTGGCCTCTCCTGGCTTTAGATGGAATTCCTGGGGATGCAGCTGGGAACTACACTGCCTTTTACTGGCATCATTTCCCTGTACACTCTACCTGGAATCCTAGTATTTCAATGATACATCTGCTAGTAATCAGATATTTTTAAACCTCATGAGATTTGGAAGACTCTAATACTTGACACCCTTTGGTAATGTGCTGGAAAAAGTTACTATTGGGCCTTGGAATCCTTTATTGCATAATATTTTGGCATCTTCTTTGATTCCTTACAGAATCTGTCTCAAGAATTTCAACCCGTCAAACTTTAACACTTTACTTCAATATTGTAAAGATCCAATGATTTATAACCATTCTTTGAAAAACATCATTCTCAACTTCAGTTACTCTGCATCATCACCTGTTCACTCCTTTTCCTTTTTACCCACTTCAGGAGAATGTATGCTTTCTTCTTTTTCAAGACTAACTCCTCCTTTTAGTGTTTTTGATACTATCCCTTTCCATCTCCTCAGTGATTTTTGTGTCTCCAAAAACTCTCTTGCTGCTGTTTCAAACTTTTCTATTCATTGCATTAGCTTTCTGACCTCTGTCTACAGAGTTGTGTGGATAACTAAATGTTCTGAAATTTGGCTCTTCCCTTTACTCTTGCAGAAACATTTCATCTATGACCTACAGATTGCTACAATGTCCCCATCCCCTCTAACTTCCCTGCAGCAACTGGCGTTGGGACCACCCATTTCTTTCTGAAGCTGCTCTCCAGGTTTCCATGAAGCTTTGCCCCAGCTTCTTGTTTTTCAGTTTCTTCCCGTTCCTTTGCCTTCGTCTGCATTCAAAACAAAGTCAACCCTGTCAAGCATTTTCTACTTCCACACTTCCCCTAATCCTTTTCCAAAACGTCCATGATATGACCTCTGACCAAATGACAGGAAGTTCAGAAAGTTCATGAAAGATGTGTAATAAAAAAGAATGCACAGATTTCAAAAAGTCTTAAATGAACTTATCTTCTTTTCATCTTCTGCAAACTTTTTGAAGCCTCTGTCCCCCATATTTTTTCAAATCTATCTTTCTAGTTTCTCTCTAGCTCCTCACAAACACATTTGATTGACTTCTTGAACTCTGCATTTTCAAATGAAATTAATCATCTTCCCTTTCTCATTGCCTCTACTAAATTTGTGAATTTTGGAACCATCTTGTGACAAGTCCTCCAGGCTTGAAATCTCAAAGTAGCCTCTGACTTACAACTCCTCGTGATTTCACATTCAATCAGTTGCTAAGGCTTTTAAGGATGACCACTGAGACACACCTTGTATATATTCTCTTTTCCCTTCTTGGTTTCAGTATCTTAATTATATTTCCACTATTTTTTACCCAATTATTCTAGCATAAAATATTTCTGAGTCCTATCATGATGAATGCTTACAGATTTTATATTATATATTTTTTTTCAGAATCTTCTAGAAAATGAAATGTCATCATTGCTAATAGAGATTACTTTATAGACTTCTAACCAGTATTTCTGCATTTTGTCTTATGCAACAGCCAACTTGCTGCCAGAGTGGTGGTTTTTTGTTTTTTTTGTTTGTTTGTTTGTTTGTTTTTTTTTTTTTTTTTTTTTTTTTTTTTTTTTTTTGACAGGCAGAGTGGATAGTGAGAGACAGAAAGGCCTTCCTTTTGCCATTGGTTCACCCTCCAATGGCCGCCACGGCTGGTGCGCTGTGGCCGGCGCACCGCGCTGATCCGAAGGCAGGAGCCAGGTGCTTCTCCTGGTCTCCCATGGGGTGCAGGGCCCAAGCATTTGGGCCATCCTCCACTGCACTCCCGGGCCACAGCAGAGAGCTGGCCTGGAAGAAGGGCAACCAGGAAAGAATCCGGTGCCCCGACCGGGACTAGAACCCAGTGTGCCGACGCCACTAGGTGGAGGATTAGCCTATTGAGCCACGGCGCTGACCCAGAGTGGTCTTTCTAATATGCAAAGGTCATCCCCCTTTAGAATTTTTCAGGGACTTCCTATTTGTATAGAAAAAACTTTTTGATTCCAGCAGAACACAAAAGCCCTTAATGAGTTCATCTTGTGCCTAGTCAGTCTCTTGTTCCTCTAAGCCATGCCCCCAGTCCTGTTTGTATAACTTGGTGTCTTGTACATACTGAACCCTCTGCCCCTTTAGTCCTTGCCCTGAGTCTTTGATGTCCTCTTAACAACATTAGGGTGAAATTAGATACTCAATTTTCTAGCCTTTTCACATTTCTAACACATATTCCTGTTTTAGCATTTATTGTTTTTTTACATGACTACTTCTCTACTTGACACTGATATCTTGATAAGCTAGGACCAGCTCTTTTAACACCAGATATGCCAGTGTGTGGCACATTCAATACATGTGCATTAAATAAGGAATTAATTAAGCTTTAGATATCATCTACATGTTCCTTTTTGGAATCAACACTTCATGTAGATACCTCATAGCTACCATAATGAACTAGAAGTCATTTTCCTAGATGGTAGATCATTGTAACTGATGGGGTAGGGGAAGGAAAGGTAGATCATTAGTGTGGAAGGAATAAGTAAAAAAAAAATCCCTTTTCCTTGAGAAGCATCTTCTTTCTGTCTCAGCTGGATTAAAGTTAGAGTAGCCTGAAGAGGGGGTTAGGAAGAAGGCAACTTCTAGTCCTAAGCTTTTCATAGGTGGCAGCCTACAATTGCAAGATCTGTGTCACATATGGACCACCACCACTAATTCAGATAACATTTTCAGGGGTGGTTTTGCTGACGGTGAGTACGCTTTGATTGCTTTTTATATCATACTTTTGGCTACCAGTGTCAGAAAACCACCAGAAGATGCTGCTTGCCATCAGGGAGGATCTGGAGTGTTGCATTCCTCCCCCGCTGTTATTCCCAGCAGACCCGAGTGTATGCCAGTGCCTCATCTCTTCAGGAGGTTACTTCCACTCACTGTCTGAGCAAAGCTTTTTGGATTTTCACAGAAATACTTTACACCTTCATGAATCTTTCAATAGGTTCACTTTAATACTTTTCCCATTTGAGATGTCATATCTGTAGATTTCTGGACTACTTAACTGGAGTTAAAAACTGTTTTTGAACCATTAAGTCATCTGTTTACTATGTCTGCTAAGAAAGAACCAAGAAGAGCCAGGTCAGTTTGATAGTAACAGGTGGAATTAGATTATACACAGCGAAAACCTACACAAAAGACTTCATAAAGTTTTTGGAACAGAAGAGAGAGTTGAAGAATTTCATTTTCTAGAAGATTCTGAAAAAAGAAGTGCTAATTCATCATGGTTATTATCAAACTTATAAGCTCCATCTGGAGGCAAGCTGAGGTGATATAAAGTATTAGGAAACTTAATTTAGGATTTATAATAAATTTATGTAGCAAACATTGAATTTCTAATTATATAAAGTTATCAGTTACAACATAAATACAGGATTATATTAAATAATCTAGGATTTTACAATGAACTCTGAAAGTCCTCTGACATATTGGAGTCTGTTCTTTGAAACAGTAATGTTTCATTTGAACCTGAAATGATTACTTACATTAAAGCCTTAAAAACTATTACCATACGTAAAAAAGATAAATCGTAGATTTGAAGATAATGAGCTAAAAGTGAAACCAACTGACGTTTCTTGAAGTGAAAAAAGGTGAGCTTGAAAAAAGAAAACAGAACAATTAAAGAAGAGAAAAAAAGAAAACAAAGTAATGAGTTTGATTACCCAGCTTTGTTGTTATTATCAACCAGCAACAGAAAATAAAGGTGATTTTTTAATTATAACCTGTAATTTAAAAATCGTATGTCTAATTCTCTCTGTAGTAGCAGATACTCCTGCAAGGCAGTCAAGTGACAACAGGCTGCATGCTGTTGGCTCTGGCTTGTGGTGTGACAACTTCTACTCAAGGTTAAGTCTGCGGTGACTGCATTGCTGACAATCTATGCTTGAATCTTGCTAACAGCTGTGTTGTCAAGGTTGTGTTTGGGATTTGCATGTGCTCTGCCTGTTCACGTTCATGCTTGGAGGGTTCTGCTCACAGCTGTTTAGGTTTGCAGTGAATGACTACTTTTGTCCATTTTTGTCTTTCCCAGTGTAAAGAAGGGAAGAGGGAGCAAAGACAGCTATTTGGCTCTAAAAGTTAAAAAGTCTGCCAAATGTTTACTTAATTGAGAAGGCTGGCAGGTTTATTCTCAGATGTGAGAAGCATTTAAAAAGCATAAGGAACAAAGGATCTCAAAGATTTATTAATACAGTCTTTTTATGATTTGATCTTGCAATTTGAGACTTGTCTCACTAACACGCTTCACACCAGAGTTGACCTGCTGTGTGGACTCAACACATTGTGTGTCATGTGACACAGTTTGGGGGGGGCAGTAGAAGTGGCCAACAGCTCCTTTCTCCAAATGAGGCGCTGTCCCCTTTGACATCTTTCTGCCTGCTCACTTATAAAATCTTACCATTAACTGCCTGTATCTTCATTCTTTTTCCAGGGGTCTGTGGAAGGGACTGTAAAAGTTGTATGGTTTTTCATTTTCTTCCTTCTAGCTCTTTTCAATGTCACCCTTGCTATTAGTAAGTTAGGATGACAAAAGAAGCAGAGACCATTTTTGGAAACTTGTTCTAATGTCTATTCTTTACTGAAATTCAGTGTTACTGGAAACAGGTGAGGTAGCTGTGTGCACAGCAGCAGGAAGCAGAAAACAGGGGAATTAGCCAGATCCACTGCTCAGCCATGCGGCCATGACAGGCAGATGGCAGGGTTCTGGAAGGAGGCTTGGCCTCTGTGTCAGAAAAAGGGGCCACCAGGCAGTGGGGGAAAGGCCAGTAAGTTTCCAGGAGCGGGGATGAAGGGGTTCCCTCTATGACAAGGCTCTGCAGCGCTCTCTAGGCTTTGTGATGCTCCCCAAAGCCAAGTGCTTGGTATACCCCTCCTTCTCTTTGTGGGGCAAATATGGTACCTTCCTATTTTAATCCTTGCAACATGTTTTTACAAACTTTCTGTAGTTTTTCCTTTTGGTCAATGATACAGAATTTTTTAATATTTGTGTGAGAAGATTTCATTCTTTTCTGGCCTTGTCTTTACTTTGTTCTGAAAACACGTGGTTTATTTTCTGTTTTGTAAGCTCTGGCCTCAACTTATCACCAATACAACAAAGAGATTTTTTATTACGTTTGTGACTTTTGCCATGATTCACCATCCATACAAATGGCTTGGTTGCTATAGAAACCTAAGCGTCAGAAAGCAGGCAGCAAATGGTGCACAGAATAAAGACATAAATAAAGTGGTGGAAATAAGCCATGGCATATTGAGAGTGGCAATAATACTTTTATTATGTTATTTGGGACGACCTCTATATCTAATGTAACTGCACCAATCTTAAGCAATAAACAAAAGAAAACCTCAACATTTTCCCCTCTGAATTTGGAATACTATCATTATTTTTTCAGGTGTCTATGAGTTAAGAACAAAAGTTCATAGCATTTTGGACTTATTGTTTGATTAAATATAAAATATATGATCCTTTAGACACTTATAAACATTCTGCTATCATATGGTCAATGGTGCTCTAGTGGCTAGAGTCCACAGCAAATATGAACAGCTAGAAATTTCTTAAACCAGGTTTCTGTATATACTCTTACTATGTGGGAGAATAATGTGCTTATTCAAGACTATTTATGAGTTGGTAATGGGTTTCCATGACAGTGTAGCTTCAGCTTTGTTTCCTACTACAAAATTCAAGATGTGTAAATATATCAACCTGAGAGGACCAAACATATTATCATTCATTTGTATTCACTAATGGCCTTAATCAACACAGCAAGTCTTACCTAACACAAACAAATGGTTAGCCTTGGAAGCAGAACTACAAACATTAGGAGTTAATTTTAATTGCTCTTCCCTGCTGAGGGCTGTGAGCCTGTTTCTGTCAGTGAGGAGCACTACACACCAAGTCATTATATATAAAATATTCTACACACAGACCAGGCATTGTGGCACAATGGGTAATCTTCTGCTTGGGATGCCTGCATTCCATATCAGAGTGCTGGATCATTCCACATGCTCTTTCTCATCAAGTTTCCTGCTAATGCATCCTGTGAGAGCAGCAGATAATGGCTCAAGTGATTTGGTCCCTGTCCACTGGAGACCGAGGTGGTGGTGTTCTAGCATTATAAGATGTCTTCAAAAAGTTCATGGAAAACATGTATTATGAAAAAGCTATACATAAATTTCAAATTTTTTGTACCATAATAACCATATCTTTTAATTCCATTTTCATCCCATGAACTTTTTTTTTTTTAATTTTTTGACAGGCAGAGTGGACAGTGAGAGAGAGAGAGACAGAGAGAAAGGTCTTCCTTTTGCCGTTGGTTCACCCTCCAATGGCCGCCGCGGCCGGCACGCTGCGGCTGGCGCACCGCGCTGATCCGATGGCAGGAGCCAGGAGCCAGGTGCTTTTCCTGGTCTCCCATGGGGTGCAGGGCCCAAGCACCTGGGCCATCCTCCACTGCACTCCCTGGCCACAGCAGAGGGCTGGCCTGGAAGAGGGGCAACCGGGACAGAATCCGGAGCCCCAACCGGGACAGAATCCGGAGCCCCGACCGGGACTAGAACCCGGTGTGCCGGCGCCGCTAGGCGGAGGATTAGCCTAGTGAGCCGCGGCGCCGGCTCATCCCATGAACTTTTGAAATACACACACAAGCTGAACTTTCACAACTACTCAAGTATATAAGTATCCCTATTTTTAGCTTAAGAAACTTGCTCAAGGTCCCATAGGTAGAAAATAATGACCTGAGATGAGAACTTAGGCAGTCTGGTTCCAGAGTCTAGGCTCATAACCAGATCACTATGTGGCCTTTAAATGGTTTATTCCAAGAGAATTCTTCCAAGAGTAAAGAGTTCACTCTAGTGTTTAGCTCAGAGATATATGGGACTCTAGAAGCAACTTGTTCTCATTTTGAGTAAACTGTATCTCTCATTTCCCTAATTTCAAATATACTATCACATCATATACTACTAAGGGTAAAAAAAAAATCTCTGTATGTTTGAAAGGATAGGCAAGTCCACACTGGAGGCCTTATCCTTTCTTTAAAAGGGAGCTTTCAGGTTCCTGTCACTTGAAGATGCCTCTTCTCAGGTGGGTGATGGCTAGTGTTCAAAGGTGACACTGGCACTGGGGTTTTATGAGCTATCCTTCAAAAAGATGAATCTCTGGCAACCAAGCTGTAGAGTAAACAAGTCCAACTGCTCCTTCTCTCAAGAGCATTCTCTCATCAATAGCAGCCTTGGAAGTATATGGGCTTGGTTGTATTTCAGTAATCTAAGAGTGTTCCTTATATTTATTCCCACGGTAAGCACAAGAAGAGATCTCATCTTTTTCTTGCCAGGAATCATAATCATGGCTATCAGAAGGAATACAGGTGGAAAGGTAGAAATGGTGCCTTTCCCCAAAAAATTATGTAAGGATAATAAGAGATTCTGATCATTATGGTCCCCTCTTTAGCATAAAAGGAAAATTTGGGGGAGGGAAGTGATTTCTGTTTCCTATTTGTTGAAACACTCAATCACCATTTTTAATCTTTATACATACAACTGACTATCCCAAAGCAAGTAGCCAACTATATAATCCCACCCTTGCCTGGATTGTGTTGCGCTTGGCTCCCTCAGAAGATCCTATTTACAAGACTCATGGTTGAAATTCTTAGGCTTTAGGATATATGCTGTGAAGACAAACATTCTAATCTTCCTAAGGCTGCAGTGGGTAACATAAATATATCTAAGAGCAGTGATTCTCAATTGGTAGGGTTATGGGGGAAAGTTTCAGAAGCATGGGGAACACAATATACTTTGAAAAAGAATGTTCAAACCCACTGCCTTTTAAGGGAAGGAGCATGAAATATAATATAGTATAAAACTTACAAAAACATTAAACAAATGCATGAATTCTTACCTCTATCAAATGGATGGCATCATTTCTACAAAATTGATTTAGAGTGAACAGGAAACTAAGAACCAAGGTCTCATGTCTAAAGCTACCCTGAGTATAACAGAGTCTTAAAGGGAAAAAAAATCACATCTTCAGTTTTTTTTTGACATCAATAGAACAAGAGGAGCAGGTTAAGATGCCTGCATCCTATATTGGAGCTCCTGGGTTTAATGGTTCCATGCAGTGGTGATGGTTCAAGTAATGGGTTCCCGCCAACCATGTGGAAAAACTTAGATTGAGTTCTCAGCTCCTGCCATTGAGGGCATCTGGGGAGTGAACCAGTGAATGGGAGCTCTCTCTCTCTCTTAAGAAATTATTTTTAAAAAAGAGCTAGAAAAAATTCTTAAATGGGTATGAACAAATTCAGTATGAAGCTATATTCAATGTAATCAATATGCTATACATAAGGGCTATCATATCAATGGTCTTTGGCATGGAGCTGTCAAGCACTTGGCATCTCCTGACCAATCAGGCACCAACAAACACTCTTCCTATAGGTTTCAAAGACTATAGGTTTTTGGCCAGTGCTGCAGCTCACTAGGCTAATCCTTCGCTTATGGCACCGGCACCCCGGGTTCTAGTCCCGGTTGGGGCGTCAGATTCTGTCCCGGTTGCTCCTCTTCCAGTCCAGCTCTCTGCTGTGGCCCGGGAGTGCAGTGGAGGATGGTCTAGGTCCTTGGGCCCTGCACCTGCATGGGAGACCAGGAGGAAGCACCTGGCCCCTGGCTTCGGATCGGCGCAGCATGCTGGCCGCAACGCGCCAGCCGTGGTGGCCACTTGGAGGGTGAACCAACAGAAAAAGGAAGACCTTTCTCTCTGTCTCTCTCTCTCACTAACTCTGCCTGTCAAAAAAAAAAAAAAAAAAAAAAAAAAGACAACTATAGGTTTTAAAGATTTTAGACACCCACATGTTTTCTCCAGGCCAAACGACACTGACTAACATTCCACTTACATGAGCTTTTGAAGTCTTTCTTTTTGAGTCTCCTCCTCATCATGGTTCCACGTGGGCTGGTAGAGTAGAGGCTTCGAGGTAAAGTTCCCATGTTCAGGGAACTCAGGCTGTACGCACTCATGGAGGTAGGAGAGAAGGATGAAGACACCAAAGCTGCTGTAAGAGAGCAAAGACTTGGCACAGAGCATTCCTAGGTGGGGTGTGAGCTTGCCACACTCGTCAACCAGTAACAATTCAGAAAGACCACATGGTGCTAGCAGTGGCTTGTGGGCACCCCGCCAGACAGAGAGAAGCCTGGAGGCCCTGAGCCAGAGCTTTAGCATCGCAGCAATACAGGATCTCACAAATGCTAGGAGCAGCAGGATCCTCGGAAGCACTTAGGAACACAGAGAGACTGTAAATTTTGCTTTAGACAAAAACAAACAACATTAATACAAGTTTCTCCATAAACAAAAATTCAATGCATCAGATACACATCATCTCATTTTCATAGCTATTTCATGACATGAACTTCATTAAGTGATTCCACAGACACAGAGGATCTGAGAACATTGCACTCTATATAACAATCTGAATTGTTATTTTCTGAACATCTAAGTCATTAAGAACATTTACAACTTTTACTAATGATAAATGTTTTCCGATGAAAAGAAAAGAGTTAGGAGATGTTGAAAATGATACATTGCTACTACCCAAAAAGCACAGAACATCCGTGAAGCCAAAGATGTAATGAAAAGGATGGAGTGAAAAGACTCAAATTTAAATGAAAGGGTAGAAAGAAAGCCTGGAACATTACGAGGGCTGTTTGGAGGAGGCGCTTTCGGGAATGTCAGGGCTGATGGTCTGCAATGATCAGGGTGGTGCGTGCTACAGTGGTGGTTGGTATGAAGGCTGCAGTGGTTGCTGGCCCAGGAATCCCAGGAAAGTTGCCTGTCGCTCCTCTGAATTTTCACTGCCCATATGAAGTGATGATGAGAAATAAGAAAAACAAACAAAGAACCAAAAAAAAAAAAAAGAAAGAGGAAAAAGTAACTGAATTGCACAAATAAAAGCGTAACAAAAACAAAAGCTGATTGCAAAGACAAAAAAAATCTACTCGGCTTTTCCTTTTTCTAGCGGTCAGCAAAACAGGTGATTAACATCAGTGATGGGGACTTTTCATCATCCCAAGAGTAGCGCATGTCTTCCCCATGCCCATTTTTTCTCCTTTTAAGATGACTACTGAATCAATTTCTAATCTCCCCCTGTGCTTTGCAGCTGAGATTAAAAACATTTTTTTTTAAACTTAAAAGTCAGTTCCATAAAGATCTATGGCACAAGATTAGTAATTAAAGATTTGCAAATCTTAACCAGTTAGTAGCACTTGTTTAGAGAAAAAGAAAAAGGAAGAATGAATCACATGGGCTCATGATTTGAGTCACAAAACACAATTTACTGCTCTGACATTTTAATTACAGATGATCCATCATTTGGACTTGGTTTTCTTTGACAATAAACCACTCTAATCATCTTTCAACATCAGAGTCTATCTGAATCCTAATACAAAGATAAAAGCCTTATTCTATTTTGTGATTTCTTTTTATTTGTGAAAAAAGTATATTTACATTTGAAAGAAATGTTTTGTTCTTAAAATACACTACTATTCTTATACTTCCTTAAGAATGTCCCTTTATTTAAAAATGTTTATCATATTTTCATTCTCATATCAATGTCAAGATTTGACTTTCTACCCAGTGTTTTGAACTATAAGCAACATAATGTCTTTTACTATGTCTTATAGGAAGCTTTTCATGTAATAATATAAAAAGCTACAAGTAACTTCTGAAGTTTTATCTCCTACTTTCAGATTCTAATGTTAGAAGTCCTACATGTGTATTATTTATCCAGTTATTTATACAGAGAGGCTGAATACTCTGTTTTAAAAAGGATTGTCATTTAGATTACAGCTTGAGTTATACTATCCATGAAATCAGCTTCCCTGGCCACCTCATATTCTTGCCAGGGGTGAGGCAGTACGTGGTACAAAAGCATAAAGCAGGGACAGATGGATCACTGTGGAGTTCCTCTCTCTATGACCATGGCCAGCTACCCAGGTTCTCTAAGTACTAGTTTCCTCATATGTCAACTGGAGATCATGAAAGCATTTACCCCACAGTACTATGAGAAACAGACACACAAGGCACTCAGCATGGTGCTGATACACAGAATCAAATCAAAGGAGTAATGATGTTGATTCTGCCTAATTTTTCACTTACTTACCAACAATACAGTATTTTTTAAGTGACATGGGTGGGTATCTCACTCAACAAGTTTTGTTCTCTGCAATCTGTGGATTAACTTTCTAGCAACTGTAATTGTGCCACTATAAACCAGTTGGGTTTGGGATCCCTCCCCTGCTCCAGTGCCCTGGTTGAAAGCCACCACCTTCTTCACCTAGATCACTGCAACATCTTCAGACTTGGCTCCCCAAGTGACTTCCTGTGTGCTGGCCTTTCAGGATCCACAGCACAGTGAGGATAATCTTTGGAACACACGTTAGATCCTGTTACTATGTTTAAATGGCTTCCCATTATAAAGAAAGTGGAAAGTGTCCCCTATCACCCATCTGACTTCATCTCTGTCACTCTCGCCATCATTCATGTGTTTAGTCACACTGGTCTCATGCTTGCTCTTAGAACAAGCCAGACTCCTTCCTGCCCCAGGGCCCTGGCACTTGCTATTCTAGCGGTTGTTTATATGGGTGGCTCCTTCTCATTATTCATTCTCAGCTCAGCACTACCTCCTCCAAGAAGCTGGTTCCTAATCTCAGGCTGAAGTAGCTGCTTTCTCTCATGTGTTAGAATTGCTGTTTTATATTCCTCATAGCATTTATTCCTGTCTGAAATGACCTTATCTACATCATGTATTTTTCTTTCTTTCTTTTCTTTTTCTTTTTTTTGACAGGCAGAATGGACAGTGAGAGAGAGAGACAGAGAGAAAGGTCTTCCTTTGCCGTTGGTTCACCCCTCAATGGCTGCTGCAGCTGGTGCACTGTGGCCGGCGCAGCGCGCTGATTTGAAGCCAGGAGCCAGGTGCTTCTCCTGGTCTCCCAAGCAGGTGCAGGGCCCAAGCACTTGGGCCATCCTCCACTGCACTCCCTGGCCACAGCAGAGAGCTGGACAGGAAGAGGAGCGACCAGGACAGAATCCGGTGCCTCGACTGGGACTAGAATCTGGTGTGCCGGCACCACAGGTGGAGGATTAGCCTAGTGAGCCGCGGCGCCGGCCACGTCATGTATTTTTAATATTTGTCTATACAAGAATTTAAATTCTACAAAAACAAGGATCAACTTTTGCTCATCTGGACACATTCTAGAACTACAACACTACCTGGTACATAATGATTGATGAATGAATAAATGAATGCATGAATGATGAGAAATATCAGTCAGAACTGTCTATATTGAAGCAACATTTTCATTGAGATAAAAAGTGTTGCAGGGAAGTCCCTAATAAATTCTCTTTTACCATCTTCATTCTACTTTGGGGTATAAAAGAACACTTTTTAGCAAGAGGCAGTTACTGCTGGGTCTGGCTAATTTAGAAGCATAGGAAGTTTTCCCCTTGATAGAGTATTGTCTATGTTTAAATGAAGCCAGGGTTCAGTGAATGGGCTTCAGAATTCTATATCCACCTTTTGACCAAGTTCTTTATTACAGTGCTTTGAAAATTACTGGGCAGATGTTAAAAGTGTCAAGTCCAATTAACAAGTCAATAAAGAAGACATTATTCACCACCTTTTGTGTGCCCAGTACTGTGCCAATTATTGTCAGCAGGTTAAATGTAGCTCATAACTTTTACTATGAACTGTTGCTGGGAACCAAATCTTTGTACTTATGAAATAATTAAAAGATAAAAATGATATAAGCTAATATACAAAACTATGCCATGGAGAATGAATGCCAAAGGGGTTTAAAAAATAATGTAGGCCAGATAAGACAGTTACTGCCTATTTTGAATGTACATCCCAAATCTATTGCTTTATTGAGTGGTGTACTTGATACTCATACATAAGGCAAATATTTCAGGAGTTTAATAAGAAGATGTTACATTTTTGGTATGTACCCTCATTTTGCAAAGAATATTCTTTCACTTAATAATGCCAATAATAGGATCTGGCTTTTGCTGAGTACTTATTATATGCAAGGTGCTATGCTGAGTGCATTTCTGAGGGTTGCCTCAGATAATGCTCACAATCTTCCTAACAGGCAGCTATTATTACAACCCTCATTTGTATAGATGAAGAATCCGGCGGGTAGAAAAGCCGAGTAACCTGCTTAACATTTCAAGTACTGGATCAGAATGAGGGTGTTGAAAGTCGGATTGGAGAGCCCCTGCCCTCAGCCACCACACTACTCTGCCTGTTTCTATGGGTGTTCCCAAGTCCCTTATCACAGGTAAGTGAGTTTAAAGTAGAACACTTTCCACATCATTCCCTGGTGGCAGTTTTAAGAGGCAGATGAGGTACTTTTCTTTGTTTTCCTTTCTACCTGCACCCTCTTGCCCTGCCAGGCATGTTCCAGAAAGTGGGCAACAGCTGCTCTGGGCATGGCCCCCAGAGCTCATCAAATGGAAGGTCCTCCTGGTACCCAACCTGTCAGACCTAGTGACTCTGGCCAGATTTTCTTTTCCATAGTCTCGGCTTCCACAATCACAATTACGTCCCACAAAGATCCTCACTGTGGGGCCAATTTCTGAAAAGTCATTTTGGCTGGCCTCTTCAGGGCTGCAAACTAATCTCTTTTTCTAAAAATTCCATTGCTACATTGTCCTGAAAATACTGTGATAAGTCTTTTATTGGCAACATTTGGAAAATGTATCTTCATCCACAGATGGAATGAGAAACACTGTTAAGGCATCTGAGATCATGAAAAAAAAATAAAGACTATTAGAATTTTCTTGTGGAAAAAGATTTATCTGTGTGAATCTACATTAATAAAATACAGTAGTTTGATAGCTATAAATGTGGTAAAAAATCTGTTTTTTCCTTCTTCACTGTGATATCATTAAGTATAGGAGCCAATATTTACTTTCTGTTGGAAATGCCTGATTTTAATGTAAAATATAGGGAGATATCTGAATGCTAGATAAGGAAGATGGTTAACAACTTTCAACATAAGTAGATGATAGAATCAAAAGTGGAAGTAAGAGTGAGTTGAACTATCAGACTCCAAATATAAACGATATCAGGTTTTCCACAGTGAAAGGAATTGCTCTTGTTCCATATATTTTCATATATAAACATCTTTTCGATTGCTTTGGCAGGTAAAAATAATTAATATTTGATGAGCTGGAAACTATTTGAACTATTCATAATTTGTATACATGGCAAATAAAAGAAGAATAAATGAAGTTGCTGAAGATGGCAACTTTTCAAAAGGATCTGTTATACATTTCCAATGCATGGATAGCAGAATTTAGCAAGCAAAACTGAATGCTGAAAGAGCATGACACAGTGTGCATTCTTATACCTACTGTTCCCCAAATCTAATGATGACTTAATTTGGAAGAAACTTTCAGAAATCTCGTCTCTCAGCCCAGTGTGTGGGAGAGGTCTGTGGGGCCTCTTGATAGGTACAGTGTGCATTCCCGTGAACTCACCTACCCATTGTTAGCTTTTCTATTCAAATGATGCTGATTAGTTTTTCATAACCTGCATATGCTGCATCATTTCTCTGCTCCAATGTGTAAAATTAAAATCTGATAAGTGTAATGTTGTACTAGAGATTTTCATTAGCTCCAGGGCTGTCTAAGCTCCATTTAATTAAACAGGCTGCATCCAGCTGACTCATTCAGTATGAAAATTATCTGGTCTCTCTCTTTTTCTCTTTTTCAGACTGCATAGAAGTGCAATGCATTTTAGGAGATAGAAAATGTATAATAATACAAATGACCTCCTCATAAGCAAATGGCCACTCCAGAGATAATTGCCCCCTCTCCAAACATACTGAAAGGCCATCTGCTCATTTCAGCTGCCATTCAACATCAGCAAGGCCTTTGGTTTCAAGGGATAAAAAAAGAGGGTGTTTGGTTTAAGGAAAAGACAGGAGAAGGAGTTGGAACAGAGATATGTCCTGCCTCCAGAGCCTGACTTCATTTGGTTTGGGGCTCAACGCCCCTTTTTTTGCACTAGGTTTTGGGTAAAGTTTCCTGGGTGGGTGTTTGGTAAATATCCGGCAAATGTACCTGTGAATCTCAAGGAAATAAAAATGCAGAAACGTTGTTAAGAAGTTGGAAAGAAAAGTTATTCTCTGTGCTAAGAAAAAAACTAGCTAGTCAAACAAAACCACAGAAAGTCAGCCCTACATACAGCATTTTCCCTTTCCTTGCAATATTTGAAGGAGCTGATATTAATATTTATTTTCCAAAGTCAATGAAAGCTTTACTAATGTTTTCATTGACCTTTAAGTGCACTGGAAATTCAATATGAATACTAGGAAGTCAAATTAGCTCCCTTTTCTCCACACTTAATTTGCACCAAAGGCTTTAAAAAATAGTAGCCTGAAAATTCTACTTCAAACAGTGCTTCTTTTCTTAATTTGGAGGACTCAAGTAAATTATGTGGGACTGGAAAAAGGCATTCGGAAGATGAAGAAGCATGAACGAAAGTAATCCATTGTTCTGAAAAGAAAGAATAAATGCAGAATCAAACCCAGTGTCTCCATGATTTCTGAATCTCTAGAGCAAGCAACCACTGTAAGCACAAGAGAAAGAGAAGATACATGCAGCTGGATCCTCTCACCATGGTCGGGGCCCTTCAGCGCCAGACGCGTTTGATGGTGTGGGAGAATCTCAAGCTTGACCTGGTCGGTGGTGTTTGCCAGGAACTGGGTGGCTTCTGCCAGCGTGCAGTACTCCATGCTGGTGCCGTCGATGGACAAGATGTGATCGCCCACGTGCAGGGCGCCGCACCTACGAGAAGGAGACAGACTCAGCACGACCAAGTGCTCTCCTCTTTGAAATATGACTTTCATGTCCTTCAGAGTTAGATTTTCACACAGTTTTCATTTACTTAATAAAAAAAATGGAAAAATTTGAGTGTTATAGGAAACATCTGTCCAATTTGAATACCTTGGGTGTGAACAGGACTGCAGAACCTTGTAGAAAACAGAAAAAAGAATAATCTTGTTCTTCTTTTAAAAAATATTATTTTGGGGCAGTGATGCTGGAAGTTGAGACTTGGGCAAGAGGGGAGTCAAGGACAGGAAAAATTCCCTTTTGACTTTTTTCTCTCTGTGTGTGGTTTTTTTTTTTCCTTCTAGGCTTTTCTATGAATTGGTAAATATTCATAATCTCAAGACGTGACTCACAGAACTGGAAGAGGGTCTATTTTTATATATGAATGAGCATAACTTGAAGGGGGAGATCCAACTAATTCTTCCTCAGAAACCTCTCAATTCAAGTTCCCAGGGCACCAGCTATTATTGTGTTGTATTCCGTTATTCTGGGGTTACATATTTATTAGTACAGAGGAGCTTGATACCAATGGAATCTATGCAATGGCCAAATGAGCAACAAAGCCAGGCCTGCATGCTGAATCAAGGGGGCAGTTGGGAGTGTGGAGGGAGGGTCTGGCTGCTATATCTTGCTAAACCCAAGAGACTGGCTACTGGATGGACTGAGAAAAGCAAACACAGCAGTCAGCATCCCAATGTACCAGTCAACTGGACAGCTCTTTAAACTGGTTAGCCCCTGTGGAACTGGAGAAAACAGAGGAAGAAAATTAAAGCATCCTGCACCATTGAACTGTTGAAACCCCTGGATCAATGGCTGTCATGGTTAAAGGTCTGCACACAGAGCTAGACCATGGGGAAGCTGTAGACTGACCACTGCTTGGGGTTGCTGCAAGCCCCGGCACCACAGTCTGAGTTTTCCAGGCAGGCAAAGGGATGTGGAAAAGAAGGTTGGAACCACAAATGGGAGACTGGTTGTTTGAGTCTATATTAAAATCTCAAGCATATATTGCATATTTCTCAAGACAAAAGTGGTTTAAATCATCCACTATCCCTTTCATTAAAATTACAATTTTACATTGATGCACTTGAAGTGGAGATTTTTTTGGGAACAGAAACTTCATTTTTATTGTGACACTGGAATAAATAATGTTTTACGAGACCTTTTAAGACCATGAACCACTGGACAGTGTAAGATCTTTCTTTAAAAATTGCATAATTTAAAAAATATAGCTTTATATATTAAGGAAAAAAGGAATAAAATTTTATGATAGCAGAATTTAACTGTTATGGTTCAGGAAAACTCATAACTTCTCAGCCTGGAGCTTAATAAAGATCTGTTGAGCTATCCTACATCAAGAACAGGCTGTTACCCTAGGACACGGTAAGAAATTTGCTCTGTTGCTTGACATTTGTTTTTTTCTTCACTTAAAGGGTACACCAAACATCCAAATGAGGTGACACTGCTACATGGAGAGGTTGATAAGTCCACAATGGTAACTTGTTTCCCTACCTGAAATCTGTAAAAATTGGCAAGAGAATTGCCTTTTACTGTCCATGTGTCTATGTGTTTGTGTGTGTGTGTGTGTGTGTGTATAATATATATTTTGTGTGTGTGTGTATTTTTTAAATACAAATGAAGTTTTGAAAAGGAAGGACTTTCTGTGTCACTCACCTGTCTGCAATACTTGCAGATTTGATTTTATCTATGACAATGACCTGTTTGTTACAGCACATTGAGGTAGTTAGGGCAACCCCAAGGCTGGCACCAGGAGTTTTGGCAACTTCAACAAGTAGTGGTCCGGATGCTGTTGCCACAGAATCTGTGAAAGAACAACAGATTTCAGAAAACAAAAGATGAAACAAATAAGAAGACTAAGGGAAAATATTGAGGATGTTCAGTCTGATGATGGCCTGTTAATTTTATCAGTGAAACTTTTAGTTCCCTCCATACAGTAGCCCATAGCCAGTGGTAATTTCTTAGGGCACCTGTCATCCAGTTTGTGTTGTAATAGTAAGATGTGCTCATACTCATCTCTTTATTCAGATTTTAGGCTTCATGTAAGTTGGATGACGTCTTATATATCTTTATCCTCTCTACACGGATGGGCATGGTATCTGACATTTCATACGTCTCTCAATAAATGTTTTTTGAAATTAGTTCATTCAATATCTTAGCACCTGATTTTATGGATGTGTGAATAAAAGGACAGACAGAAGAAAGAGGAAAAAGGAAGAAAAAAAGGTAGATAGATGGAAGGATGGATGAAATAAAAAATGGGGCTGGTACTGTGGCACAGTGGATTAAGCTGTTGCCTGCAATGCCTGCATCCCATATGGGCACTGGTTCAAGTCCCGGCTGCTACACTTCTGACATAGTTCCCTGTTAATGCCTGGGAAAACAGCTGGAGCTGGGCTCTGTATCCACATGGGAGACTGGGATGAAGCTCCTGGCTCCTGGCTTTAGCTTGGTCCAGCCCTGGTTGTTGGAGCTATTTGGAGAGTGAACCAGTGGATGGAAGATCTCTCCCCCCACCCCCTTCCTTCCCTCTGCTTCTGCCTCTGCCCTTCTTTTTAACTATGCCTTTGAAATAAATAAACAATGTTTTTTTTTTTACTTACTTATTTGACAGGTAGAGTTAGACAGTGAGAGACAGAGAGAAAGGTCTTCCTTCCATTGGTTCACCCCCCAAATGGCTGCTATGGCCAGCGCTTCACCGATCTGAAGCCAGGAGCCAGATACTTCCTCCTGGTCTTCCACGTGGGTGCAGGCGCCTAAGCACTTGGGCCATCCTCCACTGCCCTCCCGGGCCACAGCAGAGAGCTAGACTGGAAGAGGAGCAACAGGGACTAGAACCCGGCGCCCATATGGGATGCCAGCGCCGCAGGTGGAAGATTAGCCAAGTGAGCCACACCACTGCCAACAAATCTTTTTTAAAAAAGACATAAAGAATGGAGGCTAAGAAAGAATGCTGGACAGGTAGATGGATAGGCAGATGAATGTGAGAACAACTGGATGCATAGATGGAAAGATAGATGCATGGATGAATAGGTAATGTGTCAGTCATACAGGAGGAATGGTTACAAAATGTTGAATTTGTACCTTCTTTGAGTCTTTCTCTATTATGGACCTGACATAGGATCATCTCTCTCTTCGGAGTGACTTTATATATACCTTATTTTGGGCTTGGAATACTCTTAATTCTTTCAATTCCTACTAATCCTTGGGAATTCAAGATAAACATTAATTACTCTGGAATTTCTTTCTCGTGTGCTCCCACAGCCTGCACAATTCTGCTGATGTAGCATCACTGTTTCATAATGGTTAGGTGGGTTACATGGCTCTGTGCTTTGCCAGATTATAAGTTTTCTATGAAGGCAAAGACTGCCTTGTCAGTCACAGCAGTCTCATGCCTAGCACAATGATTAGCAACACAAAGTATGCAACTGATAGCTGCTGAATGAATGCAGGAGTAAATAAGAAAATTCATGTCACTTGAAGTTCAGAAGAGGCAGGTGTCACATTGGAAAGAGCTCTGGACAGGGAGTTAAAACACATGTATTTAATTCTTATTTTCACAACATTTGATTCATAGCGCTTTAGACAAGTTACTAAAACTTTCTAAGCCTTATTGCTTACCTATAAAATTGTGTCTTATCCACAGTGATAATTATAATCTAATCAATGCACCATTAAAGCATTTTGCTATTCACATAGAATATTATTATTATGGAAACATTATGACTTCCAGCTTTCAAGTCAACTCCATTTTCAAAACTATATATCACTGTGTAATATTTTTTGGACTTTCCACTACTCTTGTGTTTGAGACTTCAGTAGTCAATTCTGTCTTTTTGCAAGTACAAGTTTATCATCATGGCAGCACTGAGTGAGCTAGAAAATTTGTATTCCTGTTGCTGTAGCTCAGGCAGTATGCACTGACTCGTGAAGCTGAAAAGTCCGTGGCAGAAAGTCATCTCCACTCTGAGGTGAAACAAAATATTTCTTAAACAAGGTAAACATGATAACATCCACGTCATTAGCATACATATTCCAGTGTTAAAGATTCTTCTATGTGCTCTTTCTTAAGTGATTGGTAAAACTGAAATATTAGTCCTAAACAAGATTAGGGGCTGTATTTCTTATTGTCAATTCCATGACAGAATTGCATTAATAATACCAGAGAAGAACCAGAGGTCATTGTCTACCAAGAACATTTTTTGATTTTGAGATGTTGCAGCTTTATACCTCAAATTGAACAGTTAATTTGCCCATGACCCTAACTCCGTGGTGACTGTGACACTATGGACTTGCTCACCTTGCTTATTAATTCCCCTGATTCCTGTCATCAGACCACAGCCATCGACTATGCCCTGTCTTCTCTCTCTCCTCCTTCCTTCATTTCCCATTTTGTCTCTCTCCAATATCATACTCGGTCCTGATCCTGCCCAGGGTCTTACCTTACTCTTTTCCCTTCAGTGTTTATAGTGTGGGACCCCTGAGGCTAAATGCAGCAGTGGTTTGTACCTCATCTCAACTGGAACCTCCTGGTAAAAGATTCGGGGCAGTCCCTGCAGCCTGTATTGCAGTTGTCCTCCCAACACGAGGGAGGTCGATTCTGCCCACTGCTCAGTTTGAGCAGCCAAAGATCTGTGCTGAGTCTAGCACTCATGACCTGATGTCTACCTCTTTCCCAGCAGTCAGCTGTCATCTTTCTTGAGCACAATCCCTGGCAATGCCTTTTCCTACCCGAGGCGAACGCTATATGAGCCCTGGCCCAGCAGTGCTATTTCTCACATTGTATTTCTGGAACTTTAGAATGACTAATACCTGATTGTTCAATTCACTGTCTGAATTTTTACTGAATTTAAATAGACAGGTTTGTGGAGGTGACAATCACTTATGTTCTTCCTCATTGTTTTGTCATGTCTAAAGATAAATTTATTTTGCTTCACAGGTGAAAGTAATTAAGCTTTCATGTTACTTATTACTTAATCTCTTACAAATGACAGAATCTCAGAATCTGCTAGTTCCCTTGTATCCCATCATCCCCTCTTTCTTCAATCATAGGGTTTCTAAGTTTCAGATGAACAAATACCTTCCCAATTAAGATCCTGTGAACCGGGCTGGCGCCGCGGCTCACTAGGCTAATCCTCCGCCTGCAGCACGGGCACCCTGGGGTTCTGTCCTGGTTGCTCCTCTTCCAGTCCAGCTCCCTGCTGTGGCCCTGGAAAGCAGTGGAGGATGGCCCAACTGCTTGGGCCCTGCACCCGCATAGGATACCAGGAGGAAGCACCTGGTTCCTGGCTTTGGATCGGCACAGCGAGCCGGCTGTAGTGGCCATTTGGGAGGTGAACCAACAGAAGGAAGACCTTTCTTTCTGTCTCTCTCTCACTAACTCTGCCTGTCATTAAAAAACAACAACAACAACAACAACAAGAAACCTGTGTCCCAGCTTCCTTTGCAGTGAGGTGTAGTCATATGATTAAGTTCATCCAGTGGGAAGCAAGATGTGAAAATCTCTGGTTGTGCCTTAAAAAGATGGCTGTTCCCTCTTCTACCTAATTTCCCCCTTCTATATATTTATTCAAAGGGCAGAGAGATGGAGGGAGATGGAGAGTGAGGGAGGGAAGAAAGCAGGGAAAGAGAAAGTGGAAAGTCTTCCAACTCCCCAAATGCCCACAACTGGGGCTGGGTCAGGCTGAAGCCAAGAGCCAGGAACCACATCCAGGTCTCCCACAGGGGTGGCCAGAACCCAAGTACTTGAGCCATCAACTCTCACTTCCCATGTGCATTAGCAGGAAGCTGGACTGGTAACAAAGGCGGGACTTGATCTCAGGCAATCCTACATGGGATGTGGGTGTCTCAAGTGGCAGCTTAACTCACTGGATCACAACACCTGCCCCACCATTTCATGCTTCCTGCTGTTGCAGTGTAGACCCAGATCTTATGGGCCATCTTCAACCATCAAAACAACTGAAGAGGGCCACATGACAGATGGAGCCTAAGTTCCTGAAACCATATCTCTGGGGATTGATTGCCTCATATTTAGAGATTGAGACTTCTAAGGCTTTTAAGCGAGTATTGTGAGTTTGGGTCTTATGTTACCACAGCTAAATTTGTATTCTGCGGCTGGCACCATGGCTCACTAGGCTAATCCTCCACCTTGTGGCGCCAGCACACCGGGTTCTAGTCCTGGTCAGGGCGCCAGATTCTGCCCCAGTTGCCCCTCTTCCAGGCCAGCTCTCTGCTGTGGCCAGGGAGTGCAGTGGAGGATGGCCCAAGTCCCTGGGTCTTGCACCCGCATGGGAGACCAGGAGAAGCACCTGGCTCCTGGCTTAGGATCAGTGCAACGCACTGGCCACTGAGGCCGCAGTGGCCATTGGAGGGTGAACCAATGGCAAAGGAAGACCTTTCTCTCTGTCTCTCTCTCTCACTGTCCACTCTGCCTGTCAAAAAAAAAAAAAAATTTGTATTCTGACAGGCCTTTTACTTGAATTGCTTTTTCCAAGATGTCTTTCTTGAACTGTTATTCTAAGAGTCATTGTAACTAGATATTTGCACATGTGAATTTTATAAAATTACAGTCAAACATCACACAGGTTTTAACTTTTTGTGAAAGTATTATATAGGTTGAGCATCTGTAATCCAAAATGTTCCTAACACCTCAGATTTTCCAGTGCTGGCATGATGTCACCAGTGGGAAATTCTACTCCATAAATTTTTGTATCATGCACAAATTTACTAAAACTATTGTACAGCATTACCTTCAGGCTTTGTGCATAAGGTATATGAATAACATAAATGCAATCCATGTTCAGACTTGGGTCCCATCCCCAAGGTATATCATAATGTATATGAAAATATTCCCAAATCCTAATTACTTCCTGTCCCAAGCATTTAGAATATTGGAGACTCAATCTGTGTCATGATTAAATAGTAGAATTTGTAAAGAAGTTATCAGGATTTTCAAAAGGCATTTAAACATAAACTCTTAAGTTACTTATTTTTTCCTGGCTTACATGTTGTCAAAGTATTAAAACTTATATTGCTGTATGTTTTTAATATTCCAGCCATTGTCAAGAATTAATATTAAATCTTTCATTGTAGATAGAAATGATAGGATGAGGGAAATCAAGAAGCTAAGAAAATGGTGTCAGATCCCCTGCCACAGTTAATTTAGAGGGAGAGACAGTGTGTGCTCATGGCTGCTCTGGTATACCTCTGTGACTGGAACGAGAACAGTAGTCTCTCTTCCAGTAGTGCTTTTCCCATTAAGTCCTTGAAAGAACAATAAGTGTAATAATAATTTTATTGGTGGGAGGCAAGTGTGTAATTAATGAGCCTCTTAAAATTTAATGTAGAAAGCTTTAAAATTCTTGGACAAGAGAAATATAAACTTACAGTGAGGAAAAGAGGCAGTATTATTCAGGGCTGGAGGCCTGGAGGGTGGTCCTTATTGGGGGATAGTCCTTACCTCCCTTACATCTCATTTTCTTCATTTATAAAATGAGATTTCAATTAAAGCTCTCTAACCCTGACAGCACAGGAATCTGTGGAGAAATAGTGATGCCATGTAATTAAGAGGCTAGTGGCCAGCCTGAGAAAATTAAGGAAGCTTAGACAAGTTTATAAGAAGACAATAGAGGTTGGATTTGTGGTACAGTGGGTTAAGCTGCTGCCTATGATGTCAGCATCCTAAATGGGTGCTGGTTCAAGTTCCAACTGCTCCATTTCCAATCCAGTTCCCTGCCAATGTCCCTCGGAAAGTGTTGGAAGATTGGCCCAAAAACTTTGACCCCTGCCACCCATTTTGCAGACCCAGATGAAGTTTTTGGCTGCTGGATTCAGCCTAGCCCAGTGATGGCCATTGTGGCCATCTAGGGAGTGAACCAGTGGATGGAAGATCTCTGTGTGTGTGTGTGTGTGTCTGCCACTCTTATTTTCAAAATAAATAAATAAATCCTAAAAAAGAATACACAATATCTAGAATCTAAGTCCTGACATACTGCTAATAAAAAGAGGTGAAATACTAGATATAAAAGTAATTCTTGACCCCTGATGCTTATGAAGATGGGATGAAAAAGCTCTGATTTTTAAGTATTTTGATGACAACAATAACATCCTGAAGACTGAGGGTCGGTCACAAGGCCTTCACACGCATATCACATAAGATGGAGCTTTCATACCAAGGTTCTGCCAGGGTACAACTTCAAACTTTTAGCAAGATGATACTATAATGAAGCTTTAACCTATGAAGAAAAAAATGGTGAGAAAAGGGGAGCCCTTAACTCCTGAGAAGACGATTAGGAATTACTGACAACAGTTCACTGAACATGAGCTCAGTCTTCTATTCTCCCTTCTCAGTAGCCCATAGCTCACCTACTGTGATGACTCATGCCCAGCACACAAACATCCCTTGGAATCCTGTTGCTTCTTGGAATAGTTCTTTGTGGTCTTAAAGGAGCATTTCAAACATGTCTAAAACTAAAGAGTGATTTACCATAGTCCATTGCTTCTTCTCTGTGTTTCCTTACCCTATGAGGCTCACTTGATACGTCATCACACCAATCAGAAATGCCCTGAAGTCACCCCCACTCCACGTTCTTCCTCACGCTCACAAATTCCTCTTGAACCCACTTCCTGAATAGCTCCCAACTTCATCCTCTCTATCCATCTCTACAATCACCATTTTAGTCCACATTATCATCATCTGATACCCCCACATCCTCTCAAGGCCTCTTCCTTCCACAAACCAGAGTGTTTTTTTTTTTTAAAGTGAGTATCTTGGGGCTGTTGTTGTGGGGCAGTGGATAAACCCACCACCTGAGATTCTGGCATTCCACTAGTTTAAGTCACAGCTGCTCCACTTCTGACCCAGCTCCCTACTAATGGCTTGGGAATAGCAGCAGAAGATGGCTCAAGTACATGGGCTCATGCCACCCACATGGGACACCTGGATGAAGGTCCTGGCCTTGGCCTGACTCAGTTCTAGCTGTTGCAGAACTTTGTGGAGTGAACCAGTGAACGGAAGATCTCTCTCTCTCCCCTTCCCTGTAACTGATTTTCAAATAAATAAATAAATTTTTTAAAGTGAGTATCTCATCATGCTCTCCCTATATGACACTTTTGCCTAGCTGTTCTGGTAACAGGGTAAATGTTTTTTAAGACTGCTAACAAGAATTTGCATGACCTAATTCCTGGTTATCTCAGCAGCTGTACTTTTTCCCATGCTGCCTGTGCTCTCTCTACAACAGTCATCTACTCCTCTTCAAGTTCTTAAAAGTGTTGTGTGTCTTCCTGCTTCAGTTCCCTCATCTATACTGTTGTCTCCTTCTGGAATACCCCAACTCTACCCATCCTCCTTCACTCACTTCTTTTTTTTTTTTTTTTTTTTTTTTTGACAGAGTGGACAGTGAGAGAGACAGACAGAGAGAAAGGTCTTCCTTTTCCATTGGTTCACCCTCCAATGGCTGCCGCGGCCAGTGCACCGCGCTGATCTGAAGCCAGGAGCCAGGTGCTTCTCCTAGTCTCCCATGCAGGTGCAGGACCCAGGGATTTGGGCCATCCTCCACTGCCTTCCCGGGCCATAGCAGAGAGCTGGCCTGGAAGAGGAGCAACCGGGACAGAATCTGGTACCCCAACCGGGACTAGAACCTGGTGTGCTGGCGCTGCAGGCGGAGGATTAGCCTATTGAGCTACGGCAGCGCCGGCACTTAGTTCTTCATTACTGCTCTAATGTCACATCTTTGATGGCTCCCACCCTGCAAATCAAGACAATGTGCTTGTAATGGGACCCTGCGCTTTTATTTCACAAAACTTACAATAAATGCAATTCAATAATTAACTGTTAAACATCTGTTAATTGCTCCTTGATTAAAAATGTATGCACAATATCGTGTATATTTTGCTCAAAACTCATTCTCCAGAGTGTCTACACAACAGCTAGACTCAACGATATTTGTTGATGGAATGTGTTAGAGCATGAACACTCATTATGTTATTAAAAGTACTATGTTAATGATACTGATGATGTGGAAATTTAAGTCACATTCTTTGGCTTGAAATAGTTGCCAGAATATCTGCAATCATGTTAGCCCTGTGCTTAAAACCATTCAATGGTTATTCTTGTGAGAGTGTGCATATGCATACACAGATGATGTTTGTGATGTGGAGGGATATGTTTCTTTGCTTAAATCTGAATCTGTACAATGAACTCCATCCAGTGTTTCATAAAATCAGATATGAACTACTTGTGTTTATCCAGCTGCTGAATAACTATGGCACAGCCTTTTGGGAGAAAAGTAGCTTCATCTTCTTCCAGACTGGACTTGATGCCTAGGTCATTCACCCTCTATAAGTGGACATTATAGCACTGGAAATGGTTAAGTAAATAAGCCACCTCCAGGATGTGAGCTCCTAAAAGAGACTGGTGTCACTCAGTGATTGACACAAAGGTCCTCCACCTTTAAAACATAAAGAGGAGCAGGCATCTGGTCTAGCAGTTAAAAAGCTATTGTGGGGGAGGCATTACAGTACAGCAGATCAGGCTGCTGCTTGGGACATCTGCATCTCATATTGGAGCACCTGGTTTGAGTCTCAACTACTCTGAGCTTCTGGTCCATGTTCCTTTTAATGTGCCTGGGAGGCAGGCAGTGATAGTCCAACTACTTGGTTAGATTCCTGCCAGCTGTGTGGAAGACCTGGATGGAGTTCTTGGCTTTCAGCTTTTTTCTGGCCTAGTCCTGGTTGTTGCAGACATGTCAGGAGTGAAGCAGCAGATAGAAGATATCACTTTGTCTCTGTTTTCCCAGCAAACACATTTTAAAAAATAAAAGAAGATACTTGGGACACCTGAATCCCATATAGGGTGACTGGGCTTGAGTCCCAGCTTTATTCCTGATTGCAAACTTCCTGCTAAGGCACATCCTGGGAGGCAGCAGGTGATGGGTCAAGTAATTAAGTCCCTGCTACCCTTGTGGAAGGCGTGCATTGTGTTCCCAGTTCCTGGCTTTGACCTGGCCCAGCCATGGCCTTTGAGGGCATTTGTGAACCAGTGGATATGATCTGCTTGCTGTCTCTCTACTCTTCAAATAAAACAAAGGAACACACACAGGAGGATATGTGGGCATGCTGGAAGCCTGGGAGAATTCATTGCATTGCCATGGGAGAATCCACCAAACTGGCATCTCTGCAGAGGACTCAGCAAATCCTGTTGACTGAGAAGTAAAAAGAATCATGGGTAGAGTAGGATTGTCTAAATCAGGGTCCCAATCAGAATCAGGAGAGTTTAATAAAAAGGAACTATTTAGAAAGTTGTGGGCAGATCATAGGAAAATCATAAGGGATGGTACAGAACCTTAGGGCCCAAAACAACAGAGTGCCATACCCTAATAAGCCTGAAGAGACAAAGAGTAGAACTGTGAGAAGAGTGCTGATTTAGAAAGGACTAAGTGGTATGGCTACCTGACATGAGGTGAGACCTTCAGTCAAGGGATGCAGCTAATCCCAATATATCCACAGGAAGGAGGCTGGGAGAAAAATACTCTATCACTGTCCTTTCTCTGATTTTCTGTCATAAGTCCCTATTAGCCAAACCCAACTAGAAGATGGAGGGCACAAGAGTTCATTGGGTAGCCCATAGAGGTCATGGCCTAGAGCAGCACCATGGATTGTGAGTGGCTCTGGAGCATATCCTATCTGTCTGTATCTCCACTCATCTTCTTTCCACTAAAGTCTTGAGGCTGTTTGCTGTAACAAGTATGTAATAAAGAGAAGAATTATGAAGACAAGAAACAGCCTATAAATTCTCTGCACAGAAGAATAAATAGAGGTTTTTGACTTATCTGCAAAATGACTTTCAATGATAAGTAAATCCATAGATAGAGTGAGCAGACTAGTAGTTGGCAGGGGTAGTGAGAGAAGGGAATGATTGCTCATTGGGTTTCCTTTGGGGATGAGAAAAATGTTTTGGAACTAGACAGAGGTGATGCTTGCATGACATTGTGAGTGTACTAAGTAATATCGAATTGCACACTTTAATATGGTAATTGCATGTTATGTGAAATTTTTTCAGTAAAAATAAAGATAAAAGTAAAATAATAAAAAAACCCTCAGTTTCTTGGCAACCAGGACAATACATGAAACATGATCAGTGATGTAGTTCTCACTTCTGGAAAAGAGAAAGTTCACTACTTCCCACAGTGGAAATAAAGATTATTCTAGCAGAGTGTTCTAAAAGATATCTCTCCATGAAATTTTATATAGAGATGCAGGTAAATGAATAATGGTTAATGTATGCAACATATTTTTATAATAGAATTCAGAGACAGTTTTCAAAGACTGTTCCTTGACCAAGGTTCAGTCACAGGAGTACCTAGCAAATCAATGATGATATCTCTCAAATGAGACAAGTTAATGAGCTGGTTGACTTTATCTAAAGACAGATCCTAGGGTAGACAAATTGAAGGTCTCTGGGGATCTTTTCTGAACAGTTTTTTTCCCTTTTACTTAGGTTTCTAACGGAAGCTGGATATTAGATAATTCAAAAAAGTCCTCTGTAATGAGCCCCTGGGATGCTGGCATTTTATATCAGTGACCAGGACCTGATCCACATGCTGTGGTCTTCAGATGAATCAGTGGCAACAGTAACATATTCTCAGGAAGCTAGAGAAACTGAAGATTCTTGTCACATTAGACCACCCAGTTCACAACTCCATAGAACTCGGATTTCTACGACTGTAGGCTAAGAGTCATCCATGCAACAACATCAGAGGTTAGTGGGGATTCAAAGATAAAAACTTGATACCAGCCCCATCTAGTAACTTTGGGCTCCTGTCCTGAGAAGGTGGTGGTGGTGGTGCTTCCTGGCAGAATTCCTGGATTATACCATGAAAATATATTCTGTTGGACCTCATGAAGTTTCTAGTTACTTATTTCTTTTTAATTGCAGAGTGTATAATGTTTGTAACCCCTACCTCCTACCTTATGAAATGTGCAGTGTAGAAAGGTCCAAAAGTATTTCTAGAAATTGAGTTGTCCAATAGGATAATGATTTCCAGGGAAATTACTCAATCATATAAAAGATGACAAAAGGTCAATGGATGACCAACAATCCTTGTCCAAAAGAGCACTGGAAAGGCAATTATTGTGACCAAATAACTGTGCTAAGTGTCAAGGGAATGGCAGTGACAGAGACCTCTGGGGACTGGGGAGGCTGTGTCTGATGAGCCAGCATGGTTGGGATGAGCTTATTAGATGAGATAGAATTTGATCTGAATGTTTCTCAGCTGACTTTATTTTAATGAGCCCTAGGAAAACAACAAAACTATTTTAGCGAGTAGTGCTTTCCGGCATTACCCATGTGGCTGTTACTTTCTGCATCGCAGAAGGGGATCTACAAATGTTAACGTTTAATTGTTCATTAGCCTTTTCTGGCAATTGCTTTCCATAATAAATGTTTCCCCACAACAGCATCAAGAAGCTTATACTGCCTTGTGGTATTAAGCCTATTTCCCTTGCTGCCACCCAATTCCATTCACAGAGGGCCTTATGAAAAGTAGGATTCCAAAAGCCTGGGCTTTAGTCCAAGATGTCTAACAAGATGCAAAGGAAAAGGAAAAGAGAGAGTGGATGAATGGGGCAGTCTTATTTAAGAAAGTGCAGGAGGCAAAATGAAGTGTGTCAAAATGAGCAAAATAAACAGAAGGAAAATCAGAAAGAAATAATCAAGAACTCATCCCTAGACAGATTAGTTTATCCTGCTGAAGTGAAGCATGGTTGAGGAAGATGGATCATGTAGATATAAATTATTCATAGTTAAAGACATCTCAGTCATTAAGATATTTACACCATGAGTACAGCCCTGGCACGCTGTGTTGATTTATGGACTACATAATTGCATACTATGCACTGATGACTATTTGCACGGGGAAAACACTCTGGATTTTTTATTTTGTTAATCAGTTTTCCCACTTTGGAGCCCTGCATTTCAATCAAGACACAAGACTTGATTAGAACCCCCCCACCCCACCCCCCCGGGGGTAGCAAGAAGACTGTGCATGGAAATATCAGCTTGGTCTGCCTTACATTCCTGCAGATAAAAAGTTCTCTTCAGAGGCTTTTCTTCTTATCCATTAGATAAAAGCATTTTTATTAATGACACCCTATTCAAATTATGTTACTAACAATTTCAACTCTTTTCAAAGGGGCTGTGCATTAACAATTTTTTAAAGTTTTCTTTAAAAATTGCTGATTTATTTTTGACTAATGAAATATAGTATTTGGGAAGTACTCAGATAAAAATGCATCTTCCAGGCCCAAATTCAGCAGTTAAATTCTGAATTTCTTGAAGAGGTAAAGGATATAACACTTATGGTATTGCAAGGAAAGTCCAAAGCAAGTACAACTCAATAATAGAAAACCATACTAGCCTGAGTCTGGGTGATGCATGATTAGTGATGGACTCTCCTTTGCAACAGGCTCATTCTGATAATTTTTTCAACTTTGGAATACTTTATATCATGCCCTCCCCCCCCCCCCCCCAGTTTTATATTACTGCTGTTTCTGTACCTGGCTTATTACATTATAGTATACCAAAAACATACAAAAATACACAAATCCTGTTTATAGCTTGATAACTACACCCAGATCTAGAAGTAGAACATCACCAGCATCAAAGAATCCCACCCCATACTCCTTTCTGAACACTCCCCATCTCAAGAGAAACCATTATCCTAACTTATAACAGCATAGATTAGCTTTGCTTACCCATGCATTCCATAGGTACAGATCCAAAAAGACAGCCACACTTCCATCCCTCTGAGTGCACAATCCCTCTTCCTCCCTCCTCTCTCTTCATCAGTTTTTGCAAAGACATAATTCTAAATTCACAGGCTTAATTCACTACTAACCATAATATTAAGCAAGTAAAAAGGTAGGAAGACCACAGTTCCACAGGAATATAAATAAGGGCTAAAACTGACAATCATATCACAAATATCTGTTTCATTCCTGTACATTTTTTGTATTCAATATTAACTGCCATGTATCAAAGAAAACATATATTTGTCTTTTGAGACTGGCTTTTTTCACTAGGTATAATGGTTTCCAGTTGCATCTATTTTGTTGCAAGAGACAGAATTTAATTATTTTTTATGGCTGGGTAGTATTCCATGATGTGTATATACCACATTTTCTTTGTCCAATCATCTGTTGATGGACATCTGAGTTGAGTCCATATCTTTCTTAGCTATTGTGTACTTTCAACAACATTGTTTGTCCTCCTTCATCTGGCTTCTTTTGTTCAATATTATGTTTGTGAGATGCTTGTATTTTTTTGGGAGCAGTTATAGATTATTTATTCCCATATTGTCTAGTATAGTTTTTATAGATGAACATGCTTTGTAAAATACTAATAAAGTCTTCCAACTTAAATGTCTAGCACTATGATATCGCCTCATGAAGCTAAATCATGTTCACTTTTTAACTTTTAAAACAGAAGATAACAAAAAACCTGGTCACAAAATTTCTTAGAATTTTCTGAGCTCAGGTATAGTGGCATGGAGCATACTTTATAGATGCTCCCCATCATACACCTTACTGCTTAAGTTCCAGAAATCTTCATTTCCACTGTCACTACTAATGTGAAGATTCTTTTTAAAATGCCAAACATAAGCTATCCGGAGAAACCCTTCAGAAAAGTCAATGTCTATGTCCTTACTGGCTTTAAAATTTGGTGTAGCAGTTAGGATGCCACTGGGATTTCTGCATCCCACATTGGAGTGCTTGAGTTCAAGTCCTGGCTCCATTCCTGATTCCAGCTCCTGCTAATGTGCACTTTGGGATGTTCAAGTGGTTGGGTCCTTGCCACCTATTTGGGAGACTTGGATTGAGTTCCTAGCTCCTGGCTTTGGCCTGGCCCACCCCTAGCTGTTACAGGTGTTTGGGCAGTGAACCAGCAGATGACAAATCTCTATCTATTTCTGTTTTTGTCTTTCTCTCTCCCACTCTCTATTTCAAAAAAATTTTAAAAAATTTAAGTAGTCAAGCTAATCTGGCATCTAAGTCACTAATGTAAATGAGAAAATAGAAATATTTGCCACTTAAGTGAAAAATCCTTTGTCCTGCCTGTTAAAAAGATGTGGCGGGTTACACATGGCTCCTGCAGAATCATCATCTTCCATATCCTCATTCTCTGGAAAGGCTGATTTCTCCTCTAAAAATAGTAACTGTCAGGTCTTTCTGGGCTGGGTAAGTGATCCACACTGCAAATGGAATGAATCTCCATCAGACTCTGCTGAGGCAGAGAAATTGCTTAAGTAGGAGTAAGTGTCTGCCAGTCTGAAAAAGAATTCTGACTAGCCAGGATTCATAACCTCTAAGACTGGGAAGAGAGAGTGAGGATGAGTTAACGGCTTGATAGCAAGCTGCAGACTCTCACTGGCTTCCTGTACTAGAACAGACCTTATGTTTACAGTTTTTTTCTTTTTTTAAAGGGCTCCCATTCTCTAAAAACCAAATCTAAAAGAAGACAAATGAATACTGACCACTCAGATAAATTAAAAGCTAATTTATGTGGAAGTTGCCAAAAATAAACATCAAAATATTTAAAATATTACATTTCTCTTGCTCTTCTTGGGTTTTTATAGGAGATAAACATAATATTAAAAAGCAAACATTGGGAAATACGCAGGCTGAAAGATACAACTAGATGATTAAAAAAGGAACAACCTGGTAATTGTGTATTAAAACCAGTGCCCTGTCAATGAGCAAGGCAAGGAATCCTGACCAGGAGCTGCTGATCAGAGAGCAAAATCACCAGGAGGGCCCCCTGACTCGCACCAATGTGACCACTGCACAAAGTCAGTATCTTGATCCCAGTGAGTCGTCAATAAATACTCACTTATTAATCAGAGAATAAATGAATTTTACAACTATAGACATAAAGCTGGATATAAAGTAAGCTGGGTGCTGGAATCAAAATATTAAGAGGGACCTGAATGGTGGGTGAATATTCAAAATTACTATTTAGTATTCTTTATATTTGTATAGTACATTATAGTTATAAGTGCTTTTATATATGCACCTTTTTATTCTCTTGCTCACACCCACCCCGCCCCCCCCAGGATGGGCTTGGGCATTTTAAATGCTCTGCAGGTAGTTCCAATATGAAGTGAAGGGTGGGAATTGCTACTTTATACTGTAGACTTGGTTGACAGTAAATTATCTGATATTACAGATGTTCAATAAAGTTTGGTAAGAAAAGTACTTAAGGCCCCCTAGCATTGGAGACAGATCCAAGTAAACGAAGGCAATGCTCAGTTACTGTCATGCTTTTGCATGCCCCCCACCTCCAGGGAATCTCAGATATCGTCACAGGCAAGTTTGGAACACTACACTTTCCTAGTTTGGAGAGCCAGGTCTTTGCTAGGCATCTGTTTCCTGGCTTAACAGCAAGCTTCCAGGGGCATCCTAATGCGATGGCCATGGTACTTCTTTTTTTAACTTTTATTTAATAAATATAAATGTCTAAAGTACAACTTTTGGATTATAGTGGCTTTTTCCCTCTATAACCTCCCTCCCACCCACAACCATCCCATCTCCCACTCCCTTTCCCATCTCATTCATATCAAGATTCATTTTCAATTGTCTTTATATACAGAAGATCAATTTAGTATATACTAAGTAAAGATTTCAACAGTTTGCACCCACATAGAAACACAAAGTATAAAGTGCTGTTTGAGTACTAGTTATACCGTTAACTCACATAGTACAACACATTAAGGACAGATCCTACATGGGGAGTAAGTGCACAGTGACTCCTGTTGTTGACTTAACAATTGACACTCTTCTTTATGACGTCAGTAATCACCCGAGGCTCTTGTCATGAGTTGCTAAGGCTATGGAAGCCTCTTGAGTTCGCCAACTCCGATCTTATTTAGACAAGGCCATAGTCAAAGTGGAAGTTCTCTCCTCCCTTCAGAGAAAGGTACCTCCTTCTTTGATGGCCTGTTCTTTAGGCTAGGATCTCACTCACAGAGACCTTTCATTTAGGTCTTTTTTCTTCTTTTTTGCCATAGTGTCTTGGATTTCCATTCCTGAAATACTCTTGTGGACTTTTTAGCCAGATCCAAATGTCTTAAGGGCTGATTCTGAGGCCAGAGTGTTGTTTAGGACATCTGCCATTCTCTGAGTCTGCTGTGTATCCCATTTCCCATGTTGGATTGTTCTCTCCTTTTTAATTCTATCAGTTAGTATTAGCAGACACTAGTCTTATTTATGTGATCCCTGTGACAATTAATCCTATCGTTATGATCAATTATGAACAGAAATTGATCACTTGGACTAGTGAGATGGCATTGTACATGCTACCTTGATGGGAATGAATTGGAATCCCCTGGCACATTTCTAACTCTGTCATTAGGAGGAAGTCTGATTGAGCATGTGCCAAACTGTACATCTCCTCCCTCTCTTATTCCCACTCTTATATTTAACAGGGATCACTTTTCAGTTAAATTTAAACACCTAAGAATAATTGTGTGTTAATTAAAGAGTTCAACCAATGGTATTAAGTAGAACAAAAAAATACTAAAAGTAATAAAGTAGTAAGTTGTTCCTTGACAGTCAGGACAAGGACTGATCAAGTCATTGTTTCTCATAGCGTCCGTTTCACTTCAACAGGTTTCCTTTTTGGTGCTCAATTAGTTGTCACCGATCAGGGAGAACATATGATATTTGTCCATTTGGGATTGGCTTATTTCACTCAGCATTTTTCCAGATTCCTCCATTTTGTTGCAAATGACCGGATTTCAATCTTTTTACTGCTGTATAGTATTCTATAGAGTACATATCACATAATTTCTTTATCCAGTCTTCTGCCGATGGGCATTTAGGTTGATTCCAATGTCTTAACTATTGTGAATTGAGCTGCAATAAACACTGAGCTGCAGACAGCTCTTTTATTTGCCAATTTAATTTCCTTTGGGTAAATTCCAAGGAGTGGGATGGCTGGGTAGTATGGTAGGGTTATATTCAGGTTTCTGAGGATTCTCCAACTGACTTCCATAGTTGGCCATGGTACTTCTTTGCATACCTGTTGCATAGTAACTTGCAACTCCATGAGAGTTGCTTTTGCCAAAAATATCTGCTGAGCTGTCTTTCCAGGGTCCCTGATAAAACTGGACTGATCGGCTGCAGCCTGTCCTATAACTGGAGCCCGTGTGTATCAGCTCAGATTGAGCAGTTGCCTCAGCGTTCATTACCACATTAAATGCCACATCTCTGATGACATATCAGCTGCCGTCATAACATATGATGTCATGTGAAGACATGCTTTGTCATGGTGCACCCTTGAAGGACTTTTGACACCCCCTTCCTGTGTACCTATCTTTTTTGTTGCTTTGTTTCACTAGTTCTGCCCCAATTAACCTAACTTTATAAATTCCCAAACCTCTCTGTACAGGGAGATTGATTTGGGCCTCGACATGACTTGCCTCAGGTCTAGAGTAAACATAAACATTCTCTTTCTAAGAGTGTGCATCCAGTGTTTTTTTTTTTTTTATAAATAATAGGGTACACACAAGTAGGGCCCTGTCTGACAACATTTCCTAACTAGGTTTTAGATAGGGTAGGTATTTGGAAGCAGAAAATAGCATTTTATGCAATATAAGATATATTGCCAGCCACAGAAATTGAGATTAACTCCTAAAATACTTCAAAGACCAAAGCAGAACCTTCTCCTACACTGATACCCAAAGTGAAAAGAAAAGTCAGATAGTTGTGGGGAACTTAAGGATCTATGGAGCACAATTTCAACAGCTGTACATTTTGCACATGTAGAATGAAGGAAGGCAAGGGTTTTTCCAAAGGGCAAAACCTAATAGCTTACTCCATTGTAAAGCCTTCATTATGGACCTAGTATTTTACTGGTAGCACTATAGGATCACTCAGTATATCTTTAGTACTTTAAGAAGCAAACATAGACCCCTCTTAGGGAGTGCACTTGTAATTCTTTTTTCTGGGCTTCTTACTGCTCTCTTCCCTTCTGAGGCAAACACTCCTGGTTCATTATGGGTATCTGGGCTACAAGTGCAGTGCCCTGGAACCTCTGAAGATGTCTCTGGATACATTTAAGATATTAAGAGAGTAACGACAAAAGTGGTAGGAGGATTTCAGGAAAATTATGCCTCACTCCCTGAGTCTGAGAAGCTTTACCATAATTTGAATCAATACCAAGGCCTGAATGATTAAACATTAGTAGATAATAAATTCATTGTCTCACTTTCTTCCTTCTTACTTGGAACTCTTTTGGATGCTTGCTATTAAATATTTGATGCTCTGGGATGTATTTTGTTGGGGGGGGGGAGTATATGCTTAATAATGCACTTAGACCTACAACTATTATGTGTTAAACAATATAGTTTCACATTTATTTACTTATTTATTTGACAGGTAGAGTTACAGACAGTGAGAGAGAGAGAGAGAGAGAGAGAGAGAGAGAGAGAGAGAGAGAGAAAGGTCTTCCTTCCGTTGGTTCACTCCCCAAATGGCTGCTATGGCCGGCGCTGCGTCGATCCGAAGCCAGCAGCCAGGTGCTTCTCCTGGTCTCCCATGCGGGTGCGGGGCCCAAGCACTTGGGCCATCCTCCACTGCATTCCTGGACCACAGCAGAGAGCTGGACTGGAAGGAGCAGCTGGGACTAGAACCCGGCGCCCATATGGGATGCCGGTGTCGCAAGGTAGAGGATTAACCAAGTGAGCTACGACACCGGCCCACATTTATTTACTTTTAAAAATGTATTTATTTGATAGAGAGTCAAAGACACAGACACAGAATGACAGATGGATACAGAGCCCTGACCTGTTGTTTCACTCCCCAAATGCCCATCATTAGGGCAAGCAAAAGCTGGGAGCCAAGACCTCCATCTGGGTCTCCCACATGGGTGGCAGGAACCCAATTACTTAAGTCATCTCATGCTGCTTCTGAGGGTGTACAATAAGAGGAAGCTAGAGTCAGGAACCAGAGCTGGGAATTGAACCCAAGCACTCTGATATGGGGCATGGGAATCTTAATTGCTAGTCTGAATCTCCAAAAAAAAATTCCTACTTTTGCTTTTTAAACTCTTCTGCAAGATTTTGTTTTCAAAGAATACTAAGTCTTACACTTCAAAATCAAAACCTTAAACTCAGAATATACAAAGACATACTCCATTACTGCCTGTACATTTACCTACACTTAAAAACACGTATTGTTTCATATGTCTGCTGTAACTTTTCTCAACCTTCTGTGGGCACAGATTTATGAGGTCCATGTGGGAACATTACATGATCTCTGTGACATGAAATATTTAACCTGTTCAAGATCCAGTTACTTCATCTGTAAAATAAGGATACTCATGTATGTGTCACAGGACTGCTAAGGCAGAGTTGCTTGGTGGACATTAGCTGCATGTTAATGCTAATTCTTTCCTTCTATACTTCTTCTTGTATGAATCCCAGGGCACACTGATGCCATCTATGATGTTTAATTAGTTTCCTACTTGATGTGAAAAATCACTTTCTTATTTGGCCAGAGAAAGCTAGGAAAAAACCTCTTAGGCAAAAATGATATAAAATGTATAAATTTATAAATATAAAATATATAAAAATATAAAAGCAGCTTAGTTATATGTCCTTAAAACTTTCTGTTGGTGTTTGCTTCTCTGTAAGATGCAATGATGATGCCCCAAGGAAAAGTTATAACAGAAAAAGAGAGGGCATAAGGGGGAAGCTATACATGTCTAATGTATCATTAGCTAGATTTTCATGGGTTGTTCCACTTACTTAGCTCAAAGTGTTCTGAATAATTACAATATTATCCTACTGCTATTTTAGATTATCTACACTGCTATGGACTGAGTTCTATAATCTACAAGTAATGAATCCTTAACTTGGGTAAGGTATTCCAATAGCAGCTAGCTACAGATGGATAATAGAAACCATACAAATTATTAAAGTTAAATTAATTTAAAATGTTTTCACAGGTGGCATATTTAATCTTTTTGACAAAGTTATCTTCAGCATGAATGACCAAAGTAACCCTATGTCAGGCCTCCCATGTTCCTCCTAAGTATGTGAATTCTACTCCTAAGCCTACCAAGCTTTTGGTCTGATTTTGTTAGGATAGCAAGATGCAAGGGGAGCAGCCTCCACAAGGTGAGAGTACCACTGAGAACATCCTATGGAAGAACTCAACAGATAAGTTAGAAGAAATTACCTCTCAGAAATAAGAGGCCTGGAGGCACCCACAGTAGGTCTCCACAGTGTGAGATATCTCTGGGTAGATGGAAACAAAAACTTAAAAGAGCTGTAAGCTGGGGCCGGCGCTGTGGCACAGCAGGTAAAGCTGCCGTTTGCAGTGCCAGCATCCCATATGGGCACCGGTTTGTGTCCTGGCTGCTCCACTTCCTATCCAGCTCTCTGCTATGGTCTGGGAAGGCAGTGGAAGATGGCCCACGTCCTTGGGGCCCTGCAATTGCATGAGAGACCCAGAAGAATCTCCTGGCTCCTGGCTCTGGATTGGCACAGCTTCAGCCATTGCAGCCAGCTGGGGAGTGAACCAGTGGATGGAAGACCTCTCTCCCTCTCTCCCTCTCTCCCTCTCCCTCTGTCTCTCTCTCTGCCTCTCCTTCTCTCTCTTTGTGTAGCTCTGACTTTCAAATAAATAAATAAATCTTTAAAAAAAAAAGAGCTGTAAGCAGCAGCAACCAACAGTGATGAAACCAAGTGTACAAGCAATGTCAAGGGGCATTTACATGAACGCTGCTGAAATGGTAGATTAGGACATAAACCAATTCTTGTGAATTAATGGCAACCACTCCTTCTTACTCCCTTATAGAATGTTTGTGGCTCAGTAGTTTCTTTTAACCTTTTGAGAGACCCAGATTAAACGTGTCAGTTGACAATGTCCAGTGAGCTGACCACCTAAAGTCTCTAACTCTTCAAAGACGTGACACCTACCCGAAGTCACATCTGTGTGTGTCTAACAGCGCCTCCTTTTTATCAGTGCCTACAAGACTCAGGCTCTGTGGAGGATGGACTATGACAAGGTGGGACGATGAATATGAAGGAACACAACAGATTGGCATTCCTCATTAGCAGCCACAGCTGCAATTAAGAAGGGTAGGTATCCTCAAATGGCGACAGAGCACTGAGCTTTCAACAAGACATAACGGGAACTTTCAAAGGCCACACGGATAAGGACTTCTCCTGCAAAAATGCACAATTGCTACTTTGCTAAAATAAGAGTTTTCTAAAACAGGAGGGTCGGACATGCTGACACAGGCTGCTTCATCACCCGATGCTGGTGCTCCCCACCCTTCAAAGAGCTGCAGAGAAATAGTGCGTTGCATATGCTTTGGGGGAGTCTTGTACAGACCCTTCAAACTCTGAATCTTTAGAGTAACAGTCCCTGTAGTTACGGTGATTCTGGATTACTGAAAATTGCCAATGGCCATCTGGGCAAGAAATCAATGAGTGTGGACCTATGAGTCATTGCAACTCTTACTCTGGGTTTCCGTCCCCCTGAGGTGAGTCTATAACTGGAGGGAATGCTCCTGTAAGGGGAGGGAGAGAAAGGGGAGGGAAGGGAAGGGAGAGCATGGAAGAGGATGGGAAGGGGGAGGGGGATGAAGGAGCGAGAGAGAACATGTCAGGACATCAAAGCGTGAATACTTGTTCACATCTCTACTGGCAGCTGTATTGCATTTTTTACTATGACCTTGGAGTTCTTCTGGGAAGAACTCATTTGTGAAACACAGGGGACACATTGCTTTTCAGGTGTCTGTACTTCATTTGCTGAACAAATATTTATAAGCACTTGTTTTGTGTATCAGGCAAATATGGTGCATACTGTAGTTAAAAAAATGGTGTTGTCCCTGTTCCTTCCCTTCTGGTACCTACAGTTTTGAATAGGAAAAAGGCAAATTAGTTCACACAAAGATTGCTATTATAACTGTGGTGAATACTGTAAAGGAAAAGTAAGGATTGTCTGGGCGAGTAAACTAGGGAGACCTAATTAACATAGGGTGTAAGGGGTAAGTGTTGGGTTCAGCAATTAAGACATTGTTTGGGACACTTGTGTACCACAGTGGAATGCCTTGCTTGAAGCTCAGCTCCAGTGCTTCGGGGCCAGCTTTCTGCTAATGCATACCCTGGGAAAGAGGAAGTGATGATTCAAGTACTTTGGGTTCCTGCCCTCAAAGTAGAAGACCAAATTGAGTTCTGGGTTCCTGGCTTTGGCCAGGCTAACGCCTGGCTTTCGCCAGCATTTGGGGAGTCAATCAGTGGATAGACAATCTGTATCTGTCTGTCTCTGTCTCCCAAGTGAAATGAAAATTAGTTAACTTAAAAGATAAGGTCCTTCTCTGAAGATGTAACATTAAGGCAGAAACTTTAAAATAGTTGGCGAATGTGGCTGGCTCTGTGGCTAGTAGGCTAAGTCTCTGCCTGCAGCACGGGCTCTGGTTTGTGACCTGGCTGCCCCTCTTCCAATCCAGCTCTCTGCTTATGGCCTGGGAAAGCAGTGGACGATGGCCAAGTCCTTGGGTCCCTTCACTCACATGGGAGACCCGGAAGAAGCTCCTGACTTCAGGCTTCAGATAGGTTCAGCTCTAGCTGTTGCAGCCATTTGGGGAGTGAACCAATGGATGCAAGACCTCTCTCTGTCCCTCCCTCTCTGTCTGTAACTCTACCTCTGAAATAAATAAATAAAACCTTTTAAAAAAATAGTTGGGGAAAGAATGGATGTTTGTATATGTGAAGGAGTTGACACAGGAACTAGAACTTAGAAAGTTTCTGAGGGTGAGAGCTTGGTACAGGGGAGGGGCTGTACAGAACAAATGGCTTTGGAAATGAAAGGCTCCACTGGAACCTGGAGACCGGAGAGGGGGCATCCTGCGGACAGGGTATGCAGGGCTTAAAGCTAAGCATACATGTAGTGGATGACATTGAAGGAGACTGACAGGATTCCACTGACTGTGAAGATCTGTGTGAGTGCTGATAGGAAAGGAAGTGGGGTGATGGCTGGGGACCGACAGCACCCTGGAGGGCAGCTCTTTGGGAGAAGAATGGCTTCTGAGAGTGAGGGCAAGGACAAGTGTGTGGGAAGCAAAACAGAGATGAGCAAGCTGACTGGAAAGAGAAGAGTCAGGGCCATGCACAGTTCCCACAAGCAGGGAAGGGGGAAGGATGGGCTGGCCCCGGCTTCTGGTTTAACTGCTCTGAGGGAAGCATCTAATGGGGGCAGACAGGAGAGGCACAGACCCAGGGGAGTCTGCAGGTTAGTTCTGAACATTGGAAACTTTAAGAATTATTATGCAACTGCTGCATTACAATGGCTCTGATTAAATTGCTTATGAGTAAAGTTTCTGGAATTAGGTATAATAGTTAGAATTTTGGTTCTCCTATTTTCTACATAGGCAAGTTACTTTATTTCCTCAGATCCCTCAAATGGGGATACTTAGGCCTGCCTTTTAACATAAGTATACAATAAGATAATGTTTATCAAATACCTTGAGCACCATAGGAGTTTGGTAAATGGAAGTTACTGTGATTGTAATCTGCTTATAGCAGCATATTACAGGTTGACTTTGACATTTACAAATTGTGTCACTGAGGGAAAAAACATACTTCAGATTTCTTATTCTAAAAAACAATTCTTTCTTTTCCACATCACAATGTACATAAAAACAACAACAATAATCTCAACATCTTTGATTTAGTCTCAAACTGATAGGTGATAAGAAGTCCTGAGAAGAAAGACTGCATGATAAGGAAGAGGCTACTGGGAATATTTATAGTCTGTGACCTTAGGAGTTCTGTGCAAAACAGCATTGTAAAGAGAATAGAGAGTTAGGGGAAAGATCTTGTTTATGGGTAGTCCACGCACGTTCACTGAGAAGGAGCACAAATTCCTTACAATACTCAAGGGCTAACCTCAAAGTTCATATGTAATATTCTTGAAACGTAACCATTGATATTAAATGTATAAGGGTAATCCATGCATAGGTTTTCCATAGTATGAACTTTTAAAAAGATCGCTCATACACATGGATTTCAAAATTTTTCCATCAATCTAAGCTTATCTTTAACTTCCATTTCTTCATAACAATTTGACATACCCTTATAGGACAACCATGCATGTTGTAAAACCCACTGTGTTGTTTAGGAAATAGGATTCATTCACTTAAGTTGCAAATGAATTCACTGGCCTTGTGTGAGCTGACCTATTACTCCGGAAGTCATGTGGATTCTTCCATTAATCAGTAAATGCCAGACTCCTCTGGTCAACACAGCCATTTCTGCCCTTCTCCAAAAGCAAGAAGGAGTCCAGTTTCCTCAACAAGTTACTATGAAGATAAAAGAGGACAGAGTTTGGGACAGTGCATCACAAATTAAAAGTGCCTTCAATATATGATAAAATAGTTTGACTATTTTATATTTGGGAGAAAGAGGATCAATATTAAATACTCAATTATTTGTTCATTATCCAATCAACCAAAAAAGGAATATCTTCTGTGTGTAGGATGCTTTAAAGAACACAGTATGGGTATGAAACAGCCCTTGTCTTCAAAGAGCTTATATTCTGATAGAGAAACAGTCTCATACACAAATTCCTACACTACTTCACTGAATGGGGTAAGGCATACGAAAGGTTTATAACAAAGGCACATGGGAGTTAATAAGATAGAAGAATCGGGCCGGCGCCGCGGCTCACTAGGCTAATCCTCTGCCTAGCGGCGCCGGCACACCGGGTTCTAGTCCCGGTCGGGGCGCCGGATTCTGTCCCGGTTGCCCCTCTTCCAGGCCAGCCCTCTGCTGTGGCCAGGGAGTGCAGTGGAGGATGGCCCAAGTGCTTGGGCCCTGCACCCCATGGGAGACCAGGAAAAGCACCTGGCTCCTGGCTCCTGCCATCAGATCAGCGCGGTGTGCCGGCCGCAGCGCGCTGGCCGCGGCGGCCATTGGAGGGTGAACCAACGGCAAAGGAAGACCTTTCTCTCTGTCTCTCTCTCTCACTGTCCACTCTGCCTGTCAAAAAAAAAAAAAAAAAAAAAAAAAAAAAAGATAGAAGAATCACTTCCAGCTGGGCTTACCAAAGTCTAGCTTTAGGAAATAGGAATAAATTTGGAAGGCTGTAAAAGCAGAATGATAAGGTTCATATACCAACAAAAACAATAAAAGCAGACTTTGGATTCTATGTGTCCCAGGAATATGTCATGTATGTTTCTGAGTGCACTAACAACTGCAACTATCACTATATATATATATATATATATATTTATTTATTTATATTATGTATTACATATATAATATATAATATATATATAACCTCAGAAGGCAGCTGCTATTACGACTAATCTCCATTGTATGGATGGGGAGACTGAGACTTAGAAAAGTCTGCCACGTAACTACTGAGATGCAGAGTTGGGAATCAATCCAGGATAATTTTCACTGCTACACTATAATGCCTCCAAGTAGTATGACAGCCTGAAGAAACAAACATTGTAAAACCCGGACCACTAGTCAGTGTCCAGTGTGGCTGTAGCACAACAGCAAAACAAACTTAAGAGAGGTAGATCAGAGGAAGCTTGGTAAGAGCCTTAGTGCCAGACAAAATACTTTGGGCTTTATTTCACAGCTCACAGGGAAACATCCAAAAAGAGATGTCAACATTGTGAGAGAGTGTTTTCAGAGACAGGAGAGGTAAAGAGGTCGGTAGAAGAATTTTGAAGTGATTCTTCTATATTGTACTTGTTTTAAAATAAAACAATGTTGTGGGAAAGGTGCTCTGTGTAATAGTCAATCATTCAATGTTCCTTGTGGAGGACTTCATTGGATGCTGTAGTGACTCTGAGTGGGATTTTCTCTTTGAGTGGGATTTTCTCTTTGAGTGATTTCCTCACAGAGATCAGATAAAAGCCTGCTTGCCTGTTCATTTACTGCTACCAACACAGCATCTTCAGGTGATGAGAACTGGGTACTAGAGAAAGACAATGTTGCCTACTGATGTGTTCTCAAGGAAATTTACATTAAAAGTATGGTCTCAACCTCTTCATACATCTTAAAATTAACCTCGAGGCAGATGCAGAACAATTTCTCTCATCGTACTTGAAGGCTGTTCAAATGTAATAAGATCCAGGAGGTAGGGGACTACAGTGGTTATTATCATACTGAGCAACTGCACCCTCCTGAGTGACCTCATGGAGCACCTGGTGGTCATTTTCAGTGTGCAAATCACAGAGACAAGTAATATAGAGTTAATTCCCTGGATAGCATGAGTTAATCTATTCTTTTAAAACCCACTCATATAACAGAAATAATCCTAAGAAATAATAAGTTTACTACATACCAGGGCACTGCAGTAAATGTTGTGGGCAAAAATATTTGAAAATATGGAGAAAAGACATGGTAGAGTTTCATGCCTGACCTGACAGGGAATCTTACAGTCTGTTTCTCTGGAAGCTATGGCCTATAGTTATATACTGTAATGGCTAATGGAAGGAGTAAGAACAATAATTGTACCCAGTGAAATATTATTTAAAGATAATTGTATAATGCAAGATATAAAATTATATACCCACAGAGAAAAATCATCCTGGTCAGTTCTTTGGCAGTAGCCTGCACGAGATGGCCCCAATCTGACCTTACAATCCATAGAAGTGCTTGTCTACTACTCCCCGCTAAGGGAAAAGTCATTCTAGTCTAACTCAGACATATGAATGGCCTCAGAGAAACTTATCATGCAGAGAGATTACCCCCTACCTCAGTAAAAATCAGTTAATTTTCATCTTTCTAAGATATGCTAAAATAAAAGGGCTAATTTCACCCTCAATGGGCACGTTTAATTTTAGAAGCATCATACATAATTTGGGAAAATGAGGGAATTTTTAATCAACTTTCCATTAACTTAGTAAATGCCTCAGAATGCCCAGATCAAAATATTTGCAGATAATGACTTCAAAGCAGCATGTGGATATTTTGTTGCAATAGGAATGCTGGAAAATAATCTCTGGGAGATTTATAATTGTCAATACAACTGCTGGGTTTGACACAAAATGGAAATGACCAGCTTTCCTTTTTAGACAGTAGTTTTCATTGAAACCACTTCAAATTGGTTTAAATTTAAATTTTATTTAAGTATGATTTTTTATTTATTTATTTTTAACTTTTATTTAATGAATATAAATTTCCAAAGTACAGCTTATGGATTACAATGGCTTTTTAAACTATTTTTACTTTACCTTTGTACAATCTTTGTAAAATTCTCTTCTAAGAATTTACTAAATTCAAAGATACAGGAGAGTAGAGCTACAAGAACCTCAGATTATATAGTCAGTTCTCATTGCGAATGAGGAATCCTGGTCCAGAAGATTTAAAGGACTTTCTCTGGATTCTATCACCATGGACACCATTTAAAATTTAATGAGTTGGGCCCTTAGAGAATTTTAAATATTAAATCATTAGTCAACATTATTCCTATTCTGATACCACCACTCATCACTTTAGTACCTAATATAACAATAAGCTCCTAAATTATATTCTACTGTATTTTAGATTATTATTTATTTGACAGGGAGAGAAAGAGACAGAGAGTGAGTTCATACCCACTTGGTTCACCCACTCAATGCCTTCAATGGCTGGAGATGGGTTGGAACCAAAGCCAGGTGCTGGAAAATCAATCTGGGTTTCGCCCAAGGGTGGCAGGAATCCAACTACTTGAGACACGAGTACTGCTTCCTGGGGTCTGCATTTGCAGGAAGCTAGAGTCAGGAGCTGGTGTTGGGTATCAATTCCAGTTACTATGATGTGGGATGTGGGCAACTCCACTACAAGACTAAATGCCCACCCTTTTATTATGTTATATTCTTATTTTAGTGTGACTCAGAAATTCAAAGTCATGGACACTTATTATGATAAAAATCAGACTACCCAATTAACTTCAGAGACCCAAAAATTAAAAACTAACTTAGAGGTGAGCCTTCAAGACATGCACCTGCCACCAAGTTGGAAAAAAGAGTTAGAGAGGACATGCATGAGGCAGCAGGCTGGGGAGGGAACAGAATGGGGTACCAACAGTGGTTCAGAAGAGAAGAACTGAGAGAATGGGCTGTGCTACTAATAATGAATTAGTCTGAGCATCTCAGCTGTTCTATCAGCTATGTTGTCAGAAATCTTCACATGCTTCTCAGGAGCCCTCGAATACTTCTTTTGGAAAAGATGCAGCTAGTTAGAGAAGAGTATTGAACACCCGGGACAGGAAATGCCAACAGGAACCTTCCTTTTGAGAACCTGCTCAAATTAGGTTTAGGCTGGCTGACATAAAATGTCTTAGTATCCTGTGGACCTGCGGTAAGGAAAAAGGTTTGGACAAATCAAACAGTCAGCCTGAGATTCAACTCCAGTCAGGAGCTGGGTGCAGGAATAAGCACAGGAATTTAAATTATTAAGAGTAACTAGACATTTAGGTTTATTTATAATGAAAAGCACTTATTTTTCAATGTGATGACAATTCCAAATTTTCAAAAACATTGTGAAGACCAAAACATACAAGTCCCATGGTTATTCACTCCAATTTGTTATTTTGATATAAAAAAATCATTGTGTAATTGCAGAAGGCAGCAGCGAAGCTTCCAGTTACAGTGAAGAGAATAACATTGTTTCTCAACCTACCAGCCAGAAAGTCTCTGCAATGAAATCACCAATGGATTTGTTCTTTGGTCTAGTGGATAGAGTATCACTTGGATCTCTAGGTGGGAATGGATGGTAGCAAGACACGTTGTAATCATCTATATTATCAAGAGTGCTTAGGTAGAGATCAATGTTCTTTTCCACTGAACTTGGTTTAAACTTCAAATTCCTTGTCAGTGGAGTGCTTCAGAAGGTCACCATCACTTTATCAGAGGTCACATAAAAACCAGAAAACCACTGACTCTCTCTATTCTAGATAAACTGCATATATGATTTATATAATTTTGAGACATTATTAGTCTACTTGTCAAAATACATTCAGAGAAATATAATATGCAACATAAAATACTGGGATAAAGAAATCTCAAGATACTCTCATTCACCCAACCAACATAATTGGGAATATATTTTATGCCAGGCACTATGTTTGGTACCAGAGCTGGTCTAGTTACATTTCTTTTATTTTTTTAAAGATTTATTTTATTTATTTGAAAGACAGAGTTACAGAGAGAGGTAGAGACAGAGAGGTCGGTCTTCCATCTGGTTCACTCCCCAGATGGCCTCAATGGCCAGAGTTGCGCCAATCTGAAGCCAGGATCCAGGAGCTTCTTCCATGTCTCCCATGGGGGTGCAGGAGCCCAAGCACTTGGGCCATCTTCTACTGCTATCCCAAGGCCATAGCAGAGAGCTGTATCAGAAGAGTAGCAGCTGGGACTAGAACCGGCACCCATATGGGATGCCAGTGCTTCAGGCCAGGGCTTTAACTGCTGCGCCACAGCCCCGGCCTGGTCTAATTAGATTTCTAAGCAATTGTTTAGAGCTCTAATAGCTGGCATTTTTTTTCTAATCTGTTCTTGTATCTTAATTTCCATGCATAGTCCTTATGGCAGTTAAAATTTCTGAATTTGCCACCCAAAGATTCCATACTGTAATAAAGATCCTATTAATGTGATGATATGTCACTTCCATGGTTACATGCCATAGGTCACAATGACATCAACAAACGGGATTACCTGGCTGATCCAATGTAATAAAACGAATCCTTGAAAGAACTTCCTCCAGCTGTGGTAGAAGGTGGCAGGAAAGTAAGGTAGAAAAGGACTCACCACACTATTGCTGGCTGGAAGATGGAGTGGCCATGCAAAAGGAAAAGTGAGTGGCTGCCAAGAAGAGAGAGTGGGCTTTGGCTGACAGCCAGGAAATGGGAACTTTAGAACTATATCCCCAAGGAACTGGATTTTGCCAACAACTTGCATTAGCTTGGAAGTTGATTCTTTCCCAGAGCTGTGAGATAAGACCTTAGCTGCTGACACCCTAATATCAGTCTTGTAGGATCCAAAGCACAGAACCCAGCCAGGCTTGCCTGAAAAAATGGGCATTGTTTTAAGCCAAAAAGTTTGTGATATTTTGCTACACAGCAACAGAAAACCAATACTGTCCTAAAACCCAATGGCAATATCTATTGGGGAAGGCACTGTGGCACAATGGCAATATCTATTGGTGTCAAGCTTCCACCTGCAGCCCCATCATCTCATATGGGCACTGTTCCACTTCTGATCCAGTTCTAATGCCCTGGGAAGGCAGTGGGAGACGGCCCAAGTTCTTGGGCCTCTGTATCCTGCTACCGTGAAGTAGCTCCTGGTTCCTGGCTTCAGATCAGCCCAGCTCTGGCCACTGCAGCTATTTGAGGAATGAATCAGTGGATGGAAGACCTTTTTGTCTCTCCCCCTCTCTGCCTGTAATTCTGCCTCTCAAATAAATAAATAAATAAATCTTTTTTAAAAAAAATCCATCTACCTGAATACTGAAGAATAATTGACAGGAAAGTTTACACCCTCTTCTGGGCATCTTTCAGCGCATTTAGTTCATGAGGAAATTTCCCAAAAGTAACCCAACACAAGTCATTAGAATGCTAGACCATATATGAACCAATTTTGGCATTTATTTTGCATTCAGTGTTAATGGTTAGTTCACAAGACATATAAGTAGAAAAGGATATATATGTAAATGTTATAAACTAATAATAACAATAGAGTTGCCCAAGAGAAAAAAAAAAGGATCAAAAGACTTGAGAAGATATATCGCAAATAACATCCATTTGACCAATAATGAACATGTGTTCAACACTCTTATTCATCTTTGATATGCACACTGAAACCACCAGAAGACATCACTGCACCCTCATCTAAATGGATAAAATAGAAAAGACTGGGTCCTATTGAACCAGACCAGGATGCTATCTCTCATCGTTTCTGTTGAATATAGTCCTGGAAGTTTTAGCCAGAGCCATAAGGCAAGAAAAAGATCAAAGGATACAAATTGGAAAAGAGGAAGTCAGGTGCAGATGACATGATTCTATATATAGGGGATCCAAAAAATTCCACTGGGAGACTACTGTAACTCAGAAGAGTTTGGTAAAGTGCCAAGATATAAAATCAACACATGGCCAGTGCCGCGGCTCACTAGGCTAATCCTCCGCCTGTGGTGCTGGCACCCAGGTCCTTGGGCCCTGCACCCGCATGGGAGACCAGGAGGAAGCACCTGGCTCCTGGCTTCGGATTGGCACAGCGCACCTGCTGCAACGCGTGGACCGTAGCGGCCACTTCGGGGGTGAACCAACGGAAAAGGAAGACCTTTCTCTCTGTCTCTCTCTCTCTCACTATGCCTGTCCAAAAAAAAAAAAAAGAAAAAAAGAATCAACACAAAAATAGTGTTTGTATACACAGTCAATGCCATGGCTGAGAATGACCTTTTAAGATCAATCCCATTCACAATAGCTATAAAAAGTTAAATATCTGGCTGATCAGCCAGGACTCAAGCAGCACTCCAGTGTGGTGTGCTGGGGTAACACCTGGAAGCTTAACCAATTATACCCCAAGGTTGGCTCCTGTGGAATCATTTTTGAGCCTTTTAAGGTTGGCCCCTGTGAAACATTTTTGAGCCTTTCATACCCCTTACTCTTAAAGAACGGAGACAATTACTTGTAGTGTATTTGTCTATGTGTGCTTTTCCCATGTTTTCTTATAATTAGATTCAGGCTATTCAATGTTGAGGAGGATATCATGGAAGTGTTGCTGTCTTCCTTTTATCCTAACGAGTGCTGAATGATTAATATTGTTCAAACACTAATACGCATGTTAATTAGTTGATTAATGTTGCTACCTTCTACACTGCAATTATTTTGTCATTTGTAAAGAATAAAGTATTTTCTGGTGAGAACTTTTAAAAAAAAGTTAAATACCTTGGAATAAGGGTTAATCTTATGAGTAAAAAGTTAATTGAAAAATAGATCTTGGTAAAAATCAAGAATGGGAATAGGATAGGTAGGATGAAGAAGGGTTGGAACGTGGGTGGAAGGGAGGGCAATTTGGAAGGAGTGACTATGTACTTAAATCGGTATATATGAAATACTTTTATAACAACTAAAGTTTAAAAAATAAATTTAAGGGCTGATGCTGTGGCATAGTGGGTAAAGTCACTGACTGCAGTGCCAACATCTCACAGGGGCACCAGTTTGAGTCCTGGCTGCTCCATTTCCAATCCACCTCTCTGCTAAGGCCTGGAAAAGCAGTAGAAGACGGCCCAAGTGCTTGGGCCCCTGCACCCCCGTGAGAGACACGGAAGACTCTCCTGGCTCCTGGCTTCAGATTGGCGCAGCTCTGGCTGTTGCGGTCATCTGGGGAGTGAACCAGCAGATAGAAGGCATGTCTCTGTCTCTGTCTCTCTCTGTCTCTCTCTCTCTCTCTCTACCCCTCCTTCTCTCTTTGTGTAACTCTGACTTTAAAAAAAATAACTAAGGGGCCGGTGCCATGGCACAGTAGGCTAATCCTCCACCTGCGGTGCTGGCATCCCATATGGATGCTGGTTCTATTACCGGCTGCTCCTCTTCCAATCCAGCTCTCTGCTGTGGCCTGGGAAAGAAGCAGAAGATGGCAGAAGTGCTTAGGCCTAAAATAGAAAAGACTGAGTCCTATTGAACCTACTGAACCCGCATGGGATACCAGGAGGAGGCACCTGGCTCCTGGCTTTGGATTGGCACAGCTCTGGGCACTGCAGCCATTTGGGGAGTGAACCAACGGAGTGAAGACCTTTCTCTCTGTCTCTGTCTCTCCTTCTCACTGTCTGTAACTCTACCTCTCAAATAAATAAGTAAAACCTTTAAAATAAATAAATAAATAAATAAATTTAAAGTATATCCTATTTTGATGTAGTAATACAAAAGTAAAAAAATAAAAAAGCGTACCCTTTTTTCTTCCTTAGGGTAACTCTTTCCTTACTCATGTATCTCTACAAACCTGAAAAATGACTGAGTTTGAATGTGTAAAAACAGATGGGGTAGGTGGGAATAAAAGCATCCTGCAAAAATTCTTTTTTAGACAAAAAAGGAGATTGTATAAGAAATGTACAAAAAGATCTCTATCTTTGAAAAATAACATTTCAAATAAAAGGCTGTTACATTTAAAAATCACAGACTTCATTTTCTGGAGACTCTCTGGACTTCCATCTTTGGTATTTTCTCTGAAGATGAAGAGGTTATGCTGATGGCCCACAAGGAGGCATGAGTGTCATGTTATAAATACTGTTTTAAAAGTCTATCTTTATGTATTTGAAAAGCAGAGCTACAGACACACACATACACACATAGAAGGTGGGGGGAGGGAAAGAGAGAGAGAGAGAGAGATCTGCCAGTTGTTGATCTGTTGGTTTATTCCCCAAATGTCCACAACAGCCAGGACTTGGCCAGTCTGAAACCAGGAGCCAGGAACTCATCTGAGTCTCCCACATAGGTTGCAGGGACCCAAGTACTTGAGTCATCACCTGCTGCCTCCAGGATGCACATTAGTAGGAAGCAGGATCAGAACTGGAAGCAAGGCTTGATCCCAGGCACTCCAATACATGATGTAGGTGGCCTGTGCAGTGCTTAACTTGCTGCACCACAACACCTGCCCCATGTTATCAAAACTTGGCAGCCCCTGAAAAACTCAAGTTTCCAATTCACTGAGATCTATAAGGAATAGATTAAGAACAATGATTTATGCTGATTTACTCTTAGGACCAGTGGCTGCAAAGTCTCTGGTGGAAATTTTATAACTTGATCTTGACATTGTAAAAAAGCAAAATGCAAAGCATAGCTGAGCTCTATTGTGGTAAGGCAATAAACCTGTACTTTTTGATCGCAAAAGAGTCAATGATTTCTCTTAAAGACATAATACTCTAATCCATCCCTGATAAAAACAATTACTTGAAAATTACCATTTTATGTTTGCTCATCATTGAATGCATGTAAGTAAAGACCATGCAAAAAGCTGTATAAAGTCTGTAACATTTCTCAGCAAAGAATACATTTTTTTTTTCTCCAGCATCCTTGGTTTTGCATGCTGGCATTGTCCACATAAAAAAAATGGAAAGGTTTGAAGGTGAGCTGAGAAAGTAATACCTAGAGAGTCAGAGACTTAGAGGAATTCAGGAAGACACTATAGGTGGATTAAGGGGTGTTATGATCTAAAGATTCAGGATGTGATTTTGCAATGTGAGGTTAAATCATGAAGTAAATTAATTTTAAACATACAACATAAACATGGATGTTTTGCTGTATTCTACAACATACCTAGTGAACAATGATTGGCTGTACGGACAACTAATTTATGGGTGAGCACATTGTTAAGCCACGATTTCCATTAAGTGCCTTCTATGTATTCATATGATTAGTGGCTCCATGTGGGGTATTTATGGAAATAAGCAAATAAGATGATGCAGTTAGTGTCCCTGTGGAGTTTGTGTGAACTACTGGCATAACTGAAAAATACACAGATAACTAAGGCAAAGCAAAATGTAAATACTGTGGGGAGCAACCCGGACTGGACTGAGTTACTGGAATTAAGACTTATTCTGTGCATCTGCTCTCCCACAATATGGCGCTGGGAGAGGAGAAAACAGCTTCTACGCAGCTGCCTCCAGTTCAGCCAATAAACTGTAGGACTTGCTCCTGATTGGAGGAGAGCAGCGTACTCGGCGTGTGGGCAGCCGAGTTAGGATTGGCAGAGGAGGACTATAAAGGAGGAGAGAGACGGCATGCACCAGGAACATCTAAGGGGAACACCTGTGCAGCCCCCGAGAGAGCCGGCCGGTGGAGTGCCACTCCCCTGCGGAAGTGGGGAATGTGGCAGGGGGAACCGCCCTTCCACGGAGGTGGAAGGGACAGTAGCCAACCCGGGAAGAACCAGCAGCAAACCCGGGGAGGGCCGAGCAGACGAAAGAACAGCGCAGGGTCCTGTGTCGTTCCTCCACGAAGACGGGGAGTGACAAATACCCTCAAGAGTCCCCAAGAAAGTGCCATAAAGAATGTGCCTTGATGGAGGACTCTCATTCTCCCTCCTTCCCTCTGCCTCTCCCTCATCCCAAACAGAATGAAAATGTATAAATAAATAGTATCTGAGATCAGTGATTGTGACTTGATTGACAACAAAAACCCTGAAATACAGTCATTAATGTAAAGAAAAAAAGAACCTTGTATTTTGGAAATTTATCTTATATCACTGGATAATTATGTAGCTTCACTTTTAAATTACTGGGCTGTTTCAGTTTTACATATTATTTCCAAATTCATGTGTGTTTCACACTGGAAAGGAAAAGGAATTATTTTACATAGCCTAAATGACATGTTCATCACTTACATTTTTGGGTGCAGATTACTGAAAAGGTAAAGATCATCCTTGATTTTATGCCTCCAACCTTTGTCAGCAGGAATTTGTACTAATTTACTATATAAGTCACAAAAGCAGAAAGTGATACTCAAGAGAGAGATCTGAAATTTAATTGTTCTTTGATATTTTAATAATCCTTAGCATTTGAATTAGAGGTCTATTTTGTTTCTCTGTAGTCCCTGTAGCTGCCACAATAAATGTTTGTGGACTGAATGTACTAAATGTCTCAAACATCTGTTTCAATTCTTAATGTTAATAATCCATTTGCTTCATCACATAAAATATACTTTTTTTATCACTGCCTTTTAAAATAGGCACTGGTAGTCTCCATGTGCAAAATAAGACATAGGGAAATCAAACCACATGGTCCAAACAAATAGATAGAAATTAATGGAGTTGAAAGCAGAACCCAAATAATATAACTCAAACCCTAATTCAAAAACTACAAAAACAAAAGAGAGACAGAAATGAGAGAGTATAAGAACAAGAAAGAGAGAGAAGGTCAGAAGAAAAGAGAGGAGAGAGGAGCAAGGAGAGCAGGGGAGAATATATGCATTCGTGAACTTTCCACATCAAGGGCATTACCACATCATTTCCCCTGCTAAGAACCTCTTAAATCTCATATGCTAAGTCTGTTAGGAAAGCTCCTATCTCTCCAAGACATTGCAGGTCAGCAAACACATTAAGAATACTCCCAAACAACACTGTTATATATGAATCCTACAGAGTGGGAAACAAAGGAGCTTGCAATTATAGAATCAGTCTTTTTCTGTGCTGTATTTCACCAGCATAAAACTGGCCTGTAAAGTCATGGAACATAATCAAGTCTGGGTCCTTACAAGATTTAAGTTTCAATTTCAAGTCCCAATTCATTCTCTCATAATTTTTCTGCCTTCGTCTACCCTACATACCACACTTAAAAGCCACATAAAAACAGATTACCAGTTTTACTATAGGTTGAATGTAGAAATACTTTCTCTTAGAATCGTTACTGAAAGAATGTGGCACTCAACTTTTAATTTTAACCAATGATACTACATGTCCCCTTTTGTTTCCTTGTCCCTAAGTCTGATGATAACCTAAGTGGTCATTTCTATTAATTCTCATTAGCTGGCTTCATACTGTGAGGCTACGAAAAGGGAAAGGAATCTCCTCCAGCTGACAGTCCCCATGAAATAAAAGAAAGAGCATCAGTCCCTAAGTTAATCATGTTATTTTTATGATTTTCAAGAGGAAAAATACTTTTCTACCAAAAGGTAATGCATATACAAGAGTTGATTGCTAGGTAAAGTACTCTGAAAAAATGAGACTTTATTATGGATCCTATGCACATGAGAACTTTACCTTACTAAAAAGGACCACTCACTTTTTCCAGAGCTCAGAGTAAAATGCTATAGTATTGATGAAATTCTGTCTGTTACAGGAGGGCATAACAACACATACTGAATCCAAAGTGGTTTATCAGTGATGGACAGTGAAAAGCCCTCAAGCTTAGGGATCTGCCCCCAAGACTCAGACATACCCATTACTGAGACATCGTATTCAATCAGCAGCGTTGCTTCTTGTCCACATTGTTTGAGAATACTCATGGCTTCCGCATGTGTGGTTCCCAGAAGCCGAATCCCATCCACACTGAGCAGCCTGTCACCAGGTTTGATTGTGCCCTCTCTGAAGGGAGAATAAAGGGAGAATCTTCATTAATCTGACACTGTGGGACTTAGCATTAAAAGTCACCTGGTGAAAGTCATTCATTCATACATGTCCTGCTATCCATCCTATTTGCATCCTTTTTAGGCATCAAGTGCAATTTGAAGAGTGGAAGGAAGTATTTCCGAATAAAAATTGCTGTAAAATGAAAACCAGTCATGAGAAAATAACTTTTAACTCTTGAAGTACAAAATTAGGAAAGACATATTTTCCTTTTGTTAGATTTTGACCTGAATGTCTAAAATTGACTTATTTGAGCCCAGGAAACAACATTCATCAATTTCCCCAAAGTCAAGTGAGCACAAACGCCTGCTAATTTCATTCAATTTACTGCTAGTGGAACACAAGCAGAGTAGGGAGTGCTGCTGGGAAATTTTCCTAGCCTGTTAATTTCCCCCACTGATTTATAAAGCCATCTGGCAATCATTAAATTGATCCTGTCTCACACTCCCTGGAAGAGGCAGGCACCTGCTGTCCTCCCTGCTGTGAGCTCAGAGACCCAAGGCACTGGGAGAAGTTAACTCAGGACATCAGTGATACCAAATGTGGTCTCTGGATTACACCTTCCCCCACCTCAGCTTCAGCAAAAAGATGAGAAAATCAAATGGTAGAAGTACAAATTAGGGATTTAGAAAGACTACAAATGACTTGTTAAACATCTTTCACTTGGGTAACTCTCTAATTATTCTGACTCTTAATTTTTATTTTAATTTAATTTGATAATACATCATTCACAAACTTGTAGCCTGTTTCTGACACTGCTATAAACCCCAACCCTAAATGTGAATAATCCATAGAAAAAGCTTTATTTCCTTTAGAAAGAATAATTACCAAGAGAAGCATAAGAAGGGAAAAGGCATAATTTTCCTGTAAGTTTTGGCTTTGTGTTATCCTCTGCCATGTCTGTCTGCCTATCCAGCTGAGAAACCATTGCTTCCTTATTTTCTTATTTATATGAAACACAGTCTTAAAAGTGAACTCACAATAAGAAGTCTGAAGGAAAATAAATCCGTATTCCTATATTAGTTCTTCTTACTAGTGGGCAAGTCACTTAAACATACTGGTTTAGTTTTGCCATCCTTAAATGTAGATGAAAATACATATTTGGAGTATTTGGCATAAGGATAAAATCAGATAACATCTGCCAACCATTTACCACAGTTTCTGACACATAGTATGTGTTTAACAAATTTATTATTATTATTAATATTATTCTGACTTTTTAGAAATATTTTATTTATTTAATTGAGAGGCAGAGTCACGGACAGTGAGAGGGAGAGACAGAGAGAAACCTCCTCTTTCCATTGGATCATTCCCCAGTGGTCAAAATGGCCAGGGCTGGACTGATCCAAAGCCAGGAGCCAGGTGCTTCCTCCTGGTCTCACATGCAGGTGCAGGGGCCCAAACACCTGGACCATCCTCCACTGCAGAGAGCTGGATTGGAAAAGGAGCAGCTGGGACTAGAACCAGCGCCCATATGAGATGCCAGCACCGCAGGCAGAGAATTAACCAACTGTGCCATGGTGCCGGCCCCTATTCTGACTTCTTAAAAAGATTTTAAAGTCTATCCTGATTGGGAACAGAGAAATAATCAGTGCATTTTCCCACTACCCTTCAACAATAGCTCATAAAAGCAGTTGTGTTCTCACATCATTATGTAATTGACTTTTGCTATGGAGAATGAATACAGAGATAAGTAGCTCCAGAGACACCTAAATTGAGTTTTCTTGGAATCCAACAAAAATTCTGATAGGAAAGCCGAAGATGCATGTCCTTCACATATTCACAATAGCAAGGGAGTGAAAACTCTAAATACTGACAAAATTCTTCCCATTTTACTAGAAGTCACTTCCACGTTGACAGAAGCAGTTATCCCCATCCCCAAAGGGAAAAGTAAGGACCAGATGTTTGGCAATTGGTTAAGAAGCATTTTAGGACTCTCACATATCGGAGTGCCTGGGTTTGAGTCATGACCCTTCTTTGTATTCCAGCTTCACGATAAAGCACTCTCTGCGGGACTGTAGGTGATGGTTCAAGTGGTTGGGTCCCTGCTGCTCCTGTGGGAGATGTGGATTAGCTCCTGGCTTCAGCCTGGCCCAGCCCTGGCTGCTGAGGGCATTTGAGAGTGAACCAAAGGATGAAAGATCTTTGCCTGACTCTCTGCTTCTCTGTCTTTCAAATACATAAAATATAATAAAACTTAAAAGAAATACTATTAACAATACGGATGCTGGTAATAGTAAGAACCAGACCACCCCCAGGTGTCTTCCCAGGCTGGAAGAGTATCAGTTGGACAGAATACATTTCACATGTTGGCCTTGAAAATGCCAGCTGCCTTTCCCAAGTGCCCCCTGCAGGAACCATATATCTCCAATCTTCGACAGAACTGAGCAAGCTTGAATGTAGGTATTATTACTTATATTTACAACAGGAAACTGAGATCAGAAGTTAAGCAACTTGCCAAAGATATAGTATCTAAGTGTGGAATCTGGAAGTAACCTTACCTTTTTTCTGATTTCCACAACCCAAATTCTTTCAGTTTTCACATCCTAACATATTTGCTTAATAGCCATATTTTATTACAAACTTACAACTCATCAATTTCTATGCCAAAGTACCCAGGTTTACTAAATCTATTCTGAGTAGTGACAGAGAAAGATGAAGCTTACCTGTCAGCAGGCCCTCCAGGACGAACACATGTTATCACAACTGGGCGAGATTTATTTCTATCATCGTGTGCTCCCCCTAGCAAAGAAATGGAATACAGCTTTAAAAGACTTTCCATGTTGCTATGAAAAAAAAAATTCACTCACAAAGCACAACCTAAGAAACTCAAGTGCATTTATTGACGTATGAAGGAAAACATGAAAAATTTCCCTTCTAGCATAGAACAGACACAAGGTCTTACTGGTTTTCTATATAACATGTGCTTGGAGTCGCCATTTCTCCACCTCTTAGTTCATGTATGGCTGACATCAGGGTAATAGATAAAATGGTTAACAACTGCTATGGCAGGAGGATTAACGAATTACACTACCGACCCAACTGAAAACAACAACCAGTACTCCTTTGTACATCTGATGCCAACCTACTCGGGCTGTACTGCAGGTGAATCAGTAGGTCTACAACATGACATAAAGGAAGCAGAAACTAAAGTCAAAAAAGAAAAAAAGAAACACAGGTAGTGAAAATAAGGAAGAAAAGTGATACAAAAAATTTCAAGTTTTGCCTATGTGGGTGGTCTCTAGTTCACCAGTTTCTGACTAGTAAATACAAATGCTATGGTTGATTATTACTGTCCTAATGTTTGCCTGGCAGGACAGACTGACATTTCCCACACTTGGCACACATATAAAGGTCAACTCAAAAAATCTAGCCTAAGAGAAAAATTAAAAGGCATTCAGTTTCTGATGAAGGCAAAAGCTTCCTTTATGTTTCCTCCTATTACAAGTGATTTATTCAATCTGGTTGACTGGTAAAAGCTCCATCTCAGTGTTTGATTCTTTCAATAAGTCTGACGGCTTCTTAAAAATTCCTCTTCATCTAACATTCAAAAATCACCAGTTCTTCAGAAAAAATTATAGAATGATAATCATGACAGTGAGGTATAGTTAAATGCTTATCAATATTTACGTAAGTACCATTAAGCGATTTCTCTTTTCAAGGTGATTCATAAAACAGAGATTTGCTTTCCTCTGAAGTGGTATTGATTTATGAAAGGATGCAGACAGCGAGATACCTTGCCATAACTTTGATTCTGAAGGTCCAAATTTAAACATGTAACGGGGAATGCATGTTAAAGTATGATATACTTTTAAATTTCTTGATATGTGCGTTTTGTCATTACATACTACACACGTTTGGTGCATGATCCTCTGAGATTCTAGTGTTGAGACCCCTGATAGTATGGTGACAGCCTCAATCCTAGCTGCCCAGCAGCAGCATCTAAGATGTGGGCCTCCCCGCAGCTTTACAGATGTGAACGATGAAAGAAAGTTTCTTCTCTTCAAGTGAAAAGGAACTTAGTGGCAGAGTGCTTTTCCTGTTAGCCAAATATATCTCCTTTGAGTAGTTAGCAAGCACTTAACTCACATTTAAGACTCCAATGTTTAGGACAGAACATCATTTTTCACTCTATGGGTACAGGGTTCCATTGTCTGAGGAGTCAAGATTTTAGATGTCATGACTTACAGCATCAGAAATAATTCCAACCACCATCTAAAAGCTCATTTTAATGTTCAAAGTTCTGTTTCCCCCGCAGGATCACAGGACACACAGCAGACTCATAGAATGGCAGCACTCCTGCCTCAGAATCAATCCTTGGGACATTCGGATCTGACTAAAAGGTCCATGAGAGTCTCACAGGCATGGAAAGCCATGACACGGTGGCAAAAAACAATCTAAATGAAAGATCCTGGTGAACAAGACGCCAGCAGAAGGAACAGGCCATCAAGGAGAGAGGCGCCTTTCTCTGAAGGGAGGAAGGAACCTCCACTGTGATACGGCCTTGATTAAACAAGTTCAGAGTCGGTGAACTCAAGGGGCTTCCATAGCCTAGACAGCTCATGGCAAGAGTCTCGGGTGATTGCTGACATCATAAACAAGAGTGCCAATTATTAAATCAACAACAGGAGTCACTGGGTACATGCTCCCCACTTAGGATCTCTGTCCTTAATGTGTTTAACTATGAAACTCAAAAACAACACTACTAATCGAACAATACCCTATACCTTGTGTGGTTGTGTGAATGCAGCCTGTTGAAATCCTTGCTTAGTGTATACTAAGTTGATATTCTGTATATGAAGGTAATTGAAAATGAAACTCGATGAAGGGCGGGATGGGAGAGGGAGTGGGGGGGCGCACGGGAGGGAGGGAGGTTGGGGCGGGGGAAGCCACAACAATACAAAAGTTGCACTTTGTAAATTCACATTTATTAAATAAAAAAAACTATATAACAAACAAAAAAAAGAAAAAGGAAAAAAAAAGAACTTAATACTTTACCCTTTTAGTATTTTTTATGTTCTACTTAAAACTATTGGTTGAACTCTGTAATTAATACACAATTACTCTTAGGTGTTGAATGCTCTAACTAGTACTCAAACAGTATTTTACACTTTGTGTTTCTGTGTGGGTGCAAACTGTTGAAATCTTAATATATGCTAAATTGATCTGTATATAAAGATAATTGAAAATGAATCTTGATGTGAATGGAAGGGGAGAGGGAGTGGGAGAGGGGAGTGTTGTGGGTGGGAGGGAAGTTACAGGGCGGGGGGAGCTATTGTAATCCATAAGCTGTACTTTGAAAATTTATGTTCATTAAATAAAAAAAAAGATAAAAAATGTTCAAAGTTCTGTTCTAACAGGTTAAGAAGAATTCTCCAATTCTAAGACTTATACATTTTCCATCTGCAATATCTTCACCTCTTTCACAATTCTAGAAATCTCTATTGATCTAAGTTTAGCTCATCTCCCCTCTTCACCAAAATGTTTTATCTGCCACACTAACATTTATGCACAGTACTTTCTCATTCTGACTTATTCATGATTTTTAAGAGACTAGTGGAGACCACCTTTTCAGCTGGGAAAATCCTCCATATGGGCCTCAAACAGATCTAATAATGGAAGTCCTTTATTTGACCCTCATTCAGAAATTATGCAAAGTCCCATAAACTTTTATGTTCAACTAACATATTAAGAGGATTATTAAGGCCTATAAAATGTGGTACTCATAAACTAAAATTGTTTCATTAATGCTAAGGTTTTAAAATCAGTACAGTGCTAAGAAGTTTGATGTTCACAGAAATTAAGTAACATTCAATTAGTCATTCTTTGATTCAAGTGTCTCCCATGACAGTATTTGAGGCTCATATAATAAAACTCTTAGATCTGCACACAGATATTTGAAATTCTTGCAAATTGTAGAATGAACATTTTGTTAACATCACATCATCAGTAGTCTTGAGGAAGCTGTGGATGTTAATTTTTATTATTTCTTAATGATAAATTACTGTTGGCTTAGCTCTTTTACTAGCAATTTGGTTTGTTATTGATTAACTATATAGAAATTGTGATGAATATTTGCACCAGCTGATTTTATGCTACAGGTTTTCAATAATTAGGCTTGTATGGATGTGATTCAAGAAAGCCTTATTTTTACACCTATATTGTAAAAACAGATTTGTGTATAGCAGGTCTCAACCTAAAATTACCCATTCAGTAACTTTTAATCCTTTTCAGCTAGTTATTTTACACAGAAATGGGGGAATTGTTATGGGAAAAGATCTTGGGGTCTGTTGCTCCACCTTAAAGTAGGCCTTGCTCAGAAAAATGCAATTACTGTCAAAACGTCTCAATGAGTTTAAGCTCAGTCACTTGTGACACATCTGCATAACTGAACACATCTTTTGTTCTTTGTTGTATATATTTTATAAATATGCTCATTGATGATAATTACTGTTTTAATAATTTTGATGGATTTTTGACATGAATGAAATACCAGATGTCATAGATAAAACAAAAAATTTAAGAAATGTGAAATGTTAAAAAAAAATCCTGATGCTTCAATAGTGTCCTATTGAACCTCACTATCAGGATTTAAGAATTATTAATGTGGGGTAGAATTTCAGGGAAAAATTGTTAACAATAAAATCATAGAATCAAGAACTATAGCTTAGAGTTAATGGTTTTATAGACAACTCAAAGTCCCCTGAAATTTTTATTATCAGTGCTATCCAATAGTAAGACGAGTTAAGCTGATGCACATAGGTGCCTGAGGGATTAGATTATCTTCAATTCATTTTTAGGAAGCTACAATAACAAAATGTATTTCAGGAGAAATTAATTTAAACAACGTTGGTTAATCCTCCTGTATTAAATCAAATCAAGTCATACCATCAACATTTCTGATTCAATGACACAGAGACGCACAAAAGGGAAGGCAAAAGACATGCTGTGAAGTGATAAATCAGTAATATGGCTGTGAATTGATAAGGTTTACAACAGTGGCTTCCTGCTCTGCAGTAATGCACTAAAAGTTTTATCTTTTGAGTTCTACTTGATTCTCATTCCTTGTTTTATTTATCTTAAGAAGAGTAGGTACAAATATTAAAAGTGACCACATAATGGAAAATTCAATTAATTAAAGATACCTTTCCAGGTCACTCCCAATATTTCACTGACAAATTCTCCAAAAATATCTGATGGTTCATGTTTCCCAACTACCACTTACCTCGTATTACAAAACCAAATGTATTGCCTTCCTTATGTAACGTGACCTCCACCGTTCGGAAAATAACGCTTGATCCTTGTACAGCTGAAAGAGAGAGAAATGTAAGTTGCAAGTAACAATAAGATTTCTGAAATTTTCAATAAAATATTACAAATTTCTCTTGCAAATACTTTTTGTTTGTAGTAAGAAAATAATAATTTCTGTTTACGGAAAATGTTAGAAAATGTCATTGTAATGACATACAAGTAGTACAGAGTAGTTCATCTGCATATAAATGAGTCTTATGGGTCCAAGTGGAAGCTACCTAATAGTTCCTTTTTTCTGTGTAGGAAGTTTCTAGATAGAGGGTGATATTTGCAATGTTTCAACTCCATTCAACAAGAGACAAAGTCTTTGATAAGTATAATTACCTTTTGTGAAACCCCAAGGCAATATGATTTTTGTAAAACTTTATAAATAATTTGTGTATTTATTTTTAAAATTTGCAACTGGTAAGGAGAAAGTATCATTCTCAGATAGCTATCATTAGATCAGGCTGATGCAAATAGATGCTTTGACATAAAAATAGTTGTTAGACAAGGGCAACCTAAATGAAAGTTAGAGAGAAAAAGAAATTCAAAATATATACAAAATATTACTAACTAGGAAAATAAAGGCCTCCTTGTTATCTTTATACAATCATGCTTACATTGTTTGCTTGTATGCTGCTCTTATTTCACAAAATTAAACTGTATCACCAAGTTGTAATCTCTGATTATACTGCACAAATCTATGAGGGTACAAGTTGTATGAAGGTAAGTCACTAAAATATTCTGTAAGACTGCTTCTGAGAAACTGGTGAATAATTCCGGTTGTATAGCATACTACTGCTGAAGTAAAAGACAATATTGTCATAAATCAGTATTATATTTTTATGAACACAGAGAGCTTTTTGTAAATATTTATTTATTTACTTGAAAGGCAGAATTACAGAGAAGAGAGATCTTTTTTATGCTGGTTCTTTCCCTAAATGGCCAGTGCTGAAGTGAAGAGCATCCAGGTCTCTCCCATGGGTGATAGGGGCGGAGGTACTTGGGCCATCGTCTGCTGCATTTCCAGGCACATTACCAGGGAGCTAGATTGGAAGTGGAGAAGCTGGGACTCAAAACAGTGCCCTTATAGGACACTGTATTAACCCAATCAGGCACAATGCTGGCCACACAGTGAGATTTTTATTCACAGAGACAGAAAAGCTTACGATATGCAGAAGTAAACAGCTTTAGATCCCTGATTGGAATTTATATAATGCTATCTATCTACTGTCCTGCTCATTGTGAATAACATATTTTATACTGTTACTAGATGTGGGTTTACTATATAAAGCTATACAAGAAATACACAGTCCCTGACTTAAGATGGTTCAGCTTAAGATTTTTCAACTTTATAATGGTGTGAAAGTATACTCACACAACCATTCTTTCATTTTTCTGTATAGTATTCAATATATTACTTGAAATATTCAGCAATATATTATAAAATAGGCTTTGTGGAAAACTATTTTGCTCAGTCATTGGCTTAACTGTTTTGAGCACAATGAAGGTAGGCAAGGCTAACCTATGTTAGAAAGATTAGGTGGGTTAGGTATTTTCAGTTTATAGTATTTTAAATATATGATGAGTTTAGTGAATTGTAACTCTATGATAAGCCAAGGAACATTTTTATATAGATAGGACTTAAAGGCATCTTTTAAATTATGTTTCTTGCCATTTACAGAAATAGCAAGTGATTTTAATTAATTATGAATTACAATTATATTTGATTGTCAGAAATTGTGGACCTTCAAAAGAGTGCTGCAGACAGGATTATGAAAACTCCACATTTAAACTGACAAAATGGCACACTATCTGGCTGGGACATAAAGTATCACAAGAACTTGGACCTGCAGGAAAACAAACAAACAAAAAAACCCTACAGCTGAACAAACCACTGATTTAATTAAATGTCATATTCTTGGTATCAGGGGAATTTCACTTCGTTGTAATCAACTAGGAACAGTACATATAAACAGCCGAAAGAGTTGATGTACAGTTTTAATTAAATTAAAGAAAACTGAGTTAAAACCAAATGTTTTCTAATTTCCATGACCCAGAAAGCCACTGGAATAAATTGGTTCAGAACATGATCTTTTATTCTACCATTAAGTGACGAAAGAAAATGATACGGGAAGAAATAACTAATGAGCATTTACTCTGTGCCCAGAACTCTCTAAAGTGGTTTGCAAAAATTATTTTGTTTAATCATTAAATCAACTTTCAATTATATACAACCAAATGCTAATTCTGAACCACCTGTCATTGTTGGCTGGGTATCTGTTCTGGGAATGCAAAGTACTATAATTTTAATTTTGCTTTAGCTGACCACAAAATCTTACAATCAAATCTAAAGTCCATGTAAAGATTTTTGGAATTATCTACAGCTTTAGATCGCCCACACTACTGCTTTCCATACCTTCAAAGATAAATGTGAATGTTGTCTATATTTTAATGTAATTAATGAGTAAATTAGATCTTTATAGTTTTTATTTGCCATGATTGGCTCTTGGTGACGGGGTTTTCACCCTCAGTACCAGACATCTTGCATTGCCACATGAATTTTACTCACTGCTTCACACATATGTATGGATATGAAAAGATCCAATTAAGGGGCTTACCTGAAGAGTCAAAGCGCTAGGAAGAAACACATTTCACAGTGCAAAGACACTTTTCTTCTGTATTTTGGTTGTATTCTTGCTTGTTTCTATATGTGAATATGCGTGCACTCCTATGCAGTTCTTTTATTGTGGTAGATCAGATTTTTCTAAATTGTGTGCTCCTTCTCTACTTCCTGACCTCCTACCTCAACAGGAAAACAGGACTTATGTACTTTGCCACCTCATTATGTTGCTCCTGCCCATGTGACTTGCTTTTGCCATTGGGAGGTTAAGAGATGAAAGTCAAGGCTGGTAACAGCTTCTTGTGGATGGTCTTGTTCTCTTTCTTCCTGTGCCAGTGCTTTCTCAGAGAAACTGTTGCTCCTTTAGACTCAATTGCACAATAAGCCTCATGGAGGAAATTTCAGACTTTCCCCTCCATCAACATCCCCACCACCACCACCACCATTATCATCATCATCGTCGTCATCCTCCTGTATCCTCTATGTATCTCAGAATTGAGAAGGAAGAAGGCTGGCTCAGTGACATGCTGGAACATGTTTGAGTTAAAAAAAAGCACTTTTCGATAGAATGACAGTCCATTTTACTAACAGTTTAACAATGCAGACTGCCTTTGCCAATTAGATCATATGGCAGACATTTTTTATTAAATGAGACAAATCTGTAGCCCCAAAGTTTGAATGGAAAAGTATTTAAAGACATGTAAAATGAGCAACTTGCCAGGAATCATACACTTTCCAAATATTTAAGGCTTACAGAGGGACTTTTATGCGTTAACTGAAAATGGATGAAAACTATATAACATTTCAAGATTCTTTAGGGATTATGTGGCACAAGTTACATCTCTAGACCAACTTTTTTTTTTTATTTTTTATGGATTACAATGGCTCCCCACCATACCGTCCCTCCCACCCACAACCCTCCCCTTTCCCACTCCCTCTCCCCTTCCATTCACATCAAGATTCATTTTCGATTATCTTAATATACAGAAGATCAGCTTAGTATACATTAAGTAAGGATTTCAACAGTTTGCTCCCACACAGAAACATAAAGTGAAAAATAATAGATGATTTTTTTAATGATGATGAAATCAGAGCAGACCTATTGTCATGTTTAATCCCAGTGAGAGTCAAGTTGGGAGTTGATAATTTCTTTTTTTTTTTAATTTTTTTTATTTTTTTTACAGAGGATCAGTTTAGTATGCATTAAGTAAAGATTTCAACAGTTTGCACCCCCATAGAAACACAAAGTGAAATATATTGTTTGAGTACTCGTTATAGCATTAAATCTCAATGTACAGCACATTAAGGATAGAGATCCTACATGAGGAGTAAGTGCACAGTGACTCCTGTTGTTGACTTTACCAATTAACACTCCTGTCTATGGCATCAGTAATCTCCCTATGCTCCAGTCATGAGTTTCCAAGGCTATGGAAGCCCTCTGAGTTCTCCGACTCTTATCTTGTTTAGACAAGGTCATAGTCAAAGTGGAGGTTCTCTCCTCCCTTCAGAGAAAGGTACGTCCTTCTTTGAAGACCTGTTCTTTCCACTGGGATCTCACTCACAGAGATCTTTTGCCAGAGTGTCTTGGCTTTCCATGCCTGAAATACTCTCATGGGCTTTTCAGCCAGATCCGAATGCCTTTAGGGCTGATTCTGAGGCCAGAGTGCTATTTAGGACATCTGCCATTCTGAGTCTGCTGAGTATCTCACTTCCCATGTTGGATCACTCTCCCCTTTATTTATTCTATCGGTTAGTGTTAGCAGGTACTAGACTTGTTTATGTGCTCCCTTTGACTCTTAGTCCTTTCATTATGATCAATTGTGAACTGAAATTGATCACTTGGAATAGACCAACTTTTAATAAATAAATACCTAAGAAACAGTTCACAAATATTTCATCTAATAAAGTCTCAAAACATTTGTTAAAGTCAAAAAGAACTTTAAAGTTCATATAGAGAAGTCCTTTCATTTTCATAAAGAAACTGAACCTCAGAAATCACAAATAGCTTGCTAAAGGAGAAACTTCAATCTTTCCTCTATCAGATCACACCCACACACACACACACACACACTCTTTCTCCAGTTCTTTTGGAACTCTGGGGTTGGCTAAGCTGTGACCTTGAGAGCCCACAGTCTTGGCCTTGGGCAGCTTAGCTTCTGGCAGTCAGTTCTTGCTGAGGCTCAACTGCGGGAGGGAGATGGGGCAGGAGGTGTCCCTGTGTTCCCACTGTCTGAGCCAAGTGAACGGAGAGCTTATTAATCTTTTCAATCTCTGTGAACTCAAAAATCTTATTAATTTCTCCAAATGTAATAGAAAGAGACAGACATCATCCTTGGAGAATACACCTCTTCTATCTCATTTCCAGCAGAAAAAAAATGGATATTTTTGCATTTTTAAAATATTTTCCCATTTTCATTAGCTTTGTTATTTCAGGAAGAATAATTTGGTTTAATCATGAGGTCATATTAACTTCTAAACATTTCTGGTACCCATCCTGTCCTTTTTAATTCTACTAATGTGCAGTGGATATAGGAAATCACCTCACTATTGGAAAATTCCAGCAGCCTTCAGGGGTGTAGCCTCTGATCTATTCTCTGTTTAGTCTCTCACAGTGAAAATCCAAAGCTAAGATCTGCTGCTGCTGCCCCCAGTTTTAAAAGCCTTTAAGGTTCCATGTTGCCCAAGTGATGCCATCCAAGTCCCATGATACCACATACAGGTCCTCCTTGTTTGGTTGCTGTGCACCTCCCTGGCCTTATCCCTCTCCAGGCCCTCTCTGCCTTTCCCTTTTTGATCCAGCAACTCCAACCTGTCTGCTGTTTCACCTGTGCGTGTGCTATCATCTTACCCCCTTGTTATACTCCCTGCCCGTAATGTTCCTCTTCCTACTCGACCTGCACTGCCTCCTTCAAGTCTTTCCAAAAATGGTGGCACTGAAGCCATGGGCAATTCTCTATTGTTGGCCTCACCCTGGAAGCTATACTAACACTTCTTTTTTTTTTTAAGGAAAAATTGTATTTTATTTATATTCATATTTCCATTGAAATAAAAGCACATAATTAGGGGTGGATGTTGGACCTAGTGGTTAACATGCTGCTTGGAATGCTTGAATCCCATATCAGAGTACCTGAATTTGAGTATGGACTCCACTCTTGATGCTGGCTTCCTGCTAATATGCAACTGGGAATCAGCAAGTGGATTTAAGTGGTTGGGTCCCTGCCAACCGTGTGGGAGACCTGGATTCAGTTTTTGATTCTTGGTTTCAGCCTAGCCCAGCCCGGGATGTTATGGATATTTGGGGGGAGTGGATCAGGAGATTGGAACTCTCTTTTTCTGTCGATCAAACACAACAAACAAACACAAAATCAAGGGGCATTAGTTCCAGACATCTGGTTTCTTTCAACTCCTTGGCAATGGTTTGGGATAGTGACTTCAAAGCAAACTGATTCATGAAAAGTTCAAGGAAACATAATGCTTTCAGTGTAATATTTGCAACAATAATACAGGAGTCTCCCCTTATCCACAGTTTTGATTTCCATGGTTTTAGTTACCTATAGCCAAATATCTCCTTCAAGTCTCCCCAGAAACCCCAAAATCTGAATCACTTAAAATACTGAAAAAAAATCATGAAACATTCATATTCTGAAAACAGGAGGTGCAAAATTCTTTTATTATAGTATATTATAATAATTCCATTTTATTATCAGCTTTTGTTAATCTTACTGTTTCTAATTTATAAATTAAGCTTTATCACAGGTCTGAATGTATAAGAAATACAATATATGTAGGGCTGACTGTGAGCCAAGCTTCATGGGTCCCTGTGGGCAAGGGGGGGACTACTGTAATGGCTAACATTATTAGTTACTTACCAAGGACGTCATAATGGTCTGAATAATGATTAGGTAGTTATAGCATTGAATCCTTACAAAAACCCTACAACTACTATTGCCATTTTACAGACGACAAACCTAAGGTTCAGAGAACTTAAATAACATGCCTGAGGTTACAAAGTTAGAAATGGGCAAAGCTGACATTTAACTAGTGACCATTAACATTTAACAATCCAGGCAGTTATTACTCGATTTTACTGCCTACTCTTGCTGAAAATGAAAAACACTGCAGCAAGGTTTTTGAACTTGGAATTCAATTGATTTTGTTATAAAATGACTGCTAGATTTTCAATGTTAGGTTTTATGTTAAGAATAGGACTTGTGATTGGTAATGCCCACATTCCCTGAAAGCTCTAACATGGTCCCTATGCTTCAAACACCATTTATGCTCCATGATGCTCAAATTTATCTTGGCAGTCTAGCCCTTTCTTCCAAACTCCAAACTCTATCTCCAGCTCTTTCCTTTACATGTCCCCTTGTGCAGCAAAGGTAGCAATTTAAACAACGAAGTTCTCACTGCCCCTCCACAAATCAGCTCTGCCCACATTTTAACCCACCCTTGCTAACACCACCTGCATTCTTCCCATCGCTCAGGTTCAAAACCCTGGGACTGTCCTTAACTCCTCTATCCCTGAATCACCTACACCAGATCCATCAAGAAATCCTCTTGGTCTACCTTCAAAACAGATCCAGAATCCAATTCTTCCACCACCTTTTAACAAGAATACTGCAACAGCTTCTCAACTTACCCCTGAGCTTGTAACCCTGTCCCCTGCAATCCATTCTCAACATAGCAGACAGAACCTTTTCTTGCTCACTTTGCTTCAGCCATGCTGCCCTTCTTAATGTTTCTCGAACAATGCCTGGCATATTCCTACCTTTTGTTCTTAGCACTGACTGTTCCTATGTCTTGGAACCCTCTTCCTTTAGAAAGTAATACAGTCGGGCCAGTGCAGTACTGGCATCAAATATGGGCGCTGGTTCAAGTCCCAGCTGGTCCACTTCTGATCCAGCTCTCTGCTATGACCTGAGAAAGCAGTGGAGGATGGCCCAAGTCCTTGAGCCCCTGCACCCATGTGGGAGACCAAGAAGAAGCTCCTGGCTCCTGGTTTCGGATCAGCCATGCTCTGGCCATTGCAGCCATCTGAGGAGTGAACCAGAAGATGTCGATGTCGATGTCTCTCTCTCTCTGACTCTGCCTCTCTGTAACTCTGCATTTCAACTAAATAAATAATTTTTTAAAAAAATTACTCATATAGCCAACTCCATCACCCCCTTTAAGTCATGGGCCAATGTCACCTTCTCAATGAACTCTTTCTAACAACCCTATTCAAAGTTGCAATCCAACCTTGATCACAGCACTCCCAAACCCTCTCCTTGCTTTAAGTTCTTCTCATAGCATGCATGACCTGTACATATAAATTACTTATTACACTTTTATTATCTGTCTTTTCCTGCTAGAATGTGAATTCCTCTGTTGCAACCCAAGCTCCAACTATATGGTAGTGTCTGGAACATAGTAAATGCTCAGTAAGTCACTGCTGAACAAATGAATTATTATCAACTCTTCAGAACCAATTTGAGTTCTCACCAGTATGGCAGAGCAAAGAGGTTTTCCAGGGTAGCACCATGTTAATAGCAAATAACATAAGACTTGGTGCTCAGACAACATAACATTAAAGGCAAGGCACCAGTAACATGCCTATTACCCAGAGTATACATCATAATAAAGAAGCTTATACACTTCAGAGTCAGACAACCTGGGTCAGATTATAACTATGCCATCTACTAATTTAGGAAAGATACTTAAGCCTCTGCAAAATGAGAATAATGAAGATAATAATGCCTACCCTTTGTTAATTGATTTATTACTTATCACAAACTCTCCTATTGCCTGAAATTGTTCTAAGTTGTTTTATAAATATTAACTCAGTTAATCGTAACAAATCTATGAGTAGGAACTAATATTAGAACCATTCTGAGATGTGAGAACTGAAACACAGAAAGTTTAAGTACCAGTGAATGTAACAGCACGTAGTTAGTAAAAGTTGAAGCCGGATATTTTTTTTTTTTTTTTTTGACAGGCAGAGTGGACAGTGAGAGAGACAGAGAGAAAGGTCTTCCTTTGCCGTTGGTTCACCCTGCAATGGCCGCCGTGGCCGGCGCACTGCGGCCGGCGCACCACGCTGATCTGATGGCAGAAGCCAGGTGCTTATCCTGGTCTCCCATGGGGTGCAGGGCCCAAGGACTTGGGCCATCCTCCACTGCACTCCCAGGCCACAGCAGAGAGCTGGCCTGGAAGAGGGGCAACCGGGACAGAATCCGGTGCCCCGACCGGGACCAGAACCCGGTGTGCCGGCACCGCAAGGTGGAGGATTAGCCTAGTGAGCTGCGGCGCCGGCTGAAGCCGGAATTTCAATCTGGCTATTAATGCTAACATTAATCTCTGCTATGTTGCCTTTCCTTGTGGTGAGGATTAAATATGGAAATGCAAGTCAAGTTCCTTTTAATCTTGAGCACTTAATAAACTCTCAAAATGTGTTGTCAGCTCTTATTATTACTACTATTACTATTACTTGATAATAATGTGTTATGAAACAATTTTCATGGTTCAGAAGTGAACATCCATACAAAAAAACATGCAAAATATGCTTTCCTAAACCTCATTGCCAATTATAAAACTTATATTCTACTTAATGCACAGAAGTTATCAATATGTTGACTGCTCCTTAAAATAGTTAAGTGCCAAAGCCTAAATGGGAAATACGATGAGCACAGGCCAGCTTAATAGAAAATGAGTCTTATTCACTGTTTCCCTCCCTCCCTCCCTCCCTCCCTCCCTCCCTCCCTCCCTATCTATCTATCTATCTATCTATCTATCTATCTACCTACCTACCTACCTACCTACCTACCTACCTATTGAATTTATTTAAGAAGCAGAGGGAGAAAGAAAAAGAGAACAAGAGTGAACTCTCATCTGCCAATTCAATCCCCAAATACCTGCAATAGTTTGGCCTGGACCAGGTAAAAAATCAGAAACCAGGAACTCAATTCAGTCTCCCATGTGGTAGCAGGAACCCAACTACTTGAACCAACACTGATGCCTCACAGGGTCTACATTAGCAGAAAACTGGAAACAGGAGTGGAGCCAGGACTTGAACCCAGGCATTCCATGATGCGACACAGGTATCCCAAGTGGCATCTTAGCCACCAACCAAACATATCCACCATGCTTTTAAAAATTTACCTGAGTAGGCAATACATTCTTCAACTTAAATAATTTTAAGGGGTGGTGTTGTAGTACAGAGGGTTAAGCTGGCACCTGGGGACCCCTCGATCCCGTGTTGGAGTGCCTGGGTTCACATCCTGGCTACTCTGCTTCTGATCAAGCTTCCTGATAATGAGCCTGGGAGGCAGCAGATGATGGTTCAAGTGCCTGGGTCCCTGCCACCTACCTGTCAAACTCAGGTAGAGTTTTGGGTTCCTGGCTTCAGCCTGGCCCAGCCCTGGCTGTTGCTGACATTTGGGGAGGGAACAAGCAGGTATATGAGGATCTCTCTCTCTCTCTCTCTCTCTCTCTGTGTGTGTGTGTGTGTGTGTGAGATCTGTCATTCTGCATTTCAAGTAGTTTAAAAAATAAACATCAAAAATAATTTTTAAATATGAAGAAACTACTCTGTCATTCCTGTAATTAGACAATGATGGCAAAGGAAAAGTCTAAGAAGCCATTTGTGTCTGGAAACAACGTGGTACAGGTGTTCTGCTCCTGCGTTGTGATTACTTACAGACTGGTGGAAGTTCATACTCGACTTCAAGAACCACTCTCTCCCCGACGTTCTTCAGCAAGCTGATGATCTCATCATGGCGGAATTTGGCCAGGTTGATCCCATTCACTGCTTTGATGTAGTCACCCACATCCAGCTGGTCACTTCTGCAAAACAGACAATGTCCCTTCAGTGGACCCGTCCTCCCGACTGGCCAGTCTGACTATTTTCCTCTTACTTTTGTGAAGAAGTCTGGAAGGTGGACAGAGCAGGGGCCCTGCCTCCGAGGAAGTGGCCAGCCCCTAAGAGCTGGAAGACAACGAGGGTGGAAGATAGTCAATGAGTCCCCCTACTCATGCCATGTATTACATGCCGGGCTTTCAAAGAGTTCATGGAGAATGGAATGTTTTTGTGCACACAAGGTTGGAAATCCATGCACAGAGAGGGTCTTCAAAAAGTTAAAGAAAAAAACTATATGGAGCCCCCCAAATTTTTTGGCACCAAAATAAATTTATCCCTTAATTCCTTTTTTCATAAACTTTTTGACCTCCTCTTGTACTTTAGAGTCTTACTCTGGGTCTTGCACTATCTTGGATTTTTTTTCCCTGTTGCTACTTTTCTTTTCAAAAGTACTTGTAAACAAAATAAAGAAAACTTTTAAAAACTACTCTGTCTGTAAAGGATTGGTTCTGTAGGGGAAGATCTGAGAAGTTCCAGGTCTTTTTCTTCTTAATCCCTCTCATTTTTGCTGTCTGGATTTCAGACATTTCATAGATTCCATTATCTTCACTGGGAGTTTGCCCAGGGCAAAGGGCAGAGTCAGCTTATTTTGCTATTTATTGCTTACTATCTATTTTTTGTTATTTATTATTTAGCAGGAGTGATATAGAGTGTTGGGGAAGAAGAAATTACAATGCAAGTATTGGTTTTCGGTAACATCCCATTTCTCTTTACCACTATAACAGAACTTTGGCTGCTCTTGGGCTTTTCTCCAAACTCTGCTTCCAAACTAAAAGCAGACAGCAAGACCAATGAAAGGAATTAAAATTTGTGTCACTGATAAGGGCTTTCAATAAAATCTTCTCCCAAAATTGAAATACTTAAAATTCTTTATACATTTACAACTTTATTTGAGAGGCAGAGAAAGAGAGGAGAGAGAGGAAAGGGAGGGAGAGAGAGAGAGAAATGGAGAGTGAGAGAGAGAGAAAGAGAAGGGGAAGGGGAGAGGGAGGGGAGCAGGAGGGGGAGGGGTGAGGGAAAAGGAGGGAGTGGGAGAGAGAGAGAGAAAGGCCCCATCCACTGGTTCACTCTGCAAATATTTGCAATGCTCAGGGCTGGGCCAAACTGAAGCCAGGGATGTGGGAACTCAAACCAGGGATCTCACGTGGGTAGCAACAGCAGAATCTTTTCAGGCATCACCTGCTGCCTCCCAGAGTCTGTGTTAGCAGGAAGCTGGAGTCAGGAGCTAGAGCTGGCTATCAAACCCAGGGACCATGACACATGATGTGGGCATCCCAGCCACTAGGCCAAATGTTCACCCCTACCTCCTGCATTTATTTTACACAGGTCCAGCTCCACGCATTCCCCCTTCAGAGAGCCATCCTTACACCTCCAGCTTGAAGTCCATGCTGTTGCTTTGACCTTGGCTTGACTGCAATCTATGGCAACGTAACCACCTAAGGCTGTTGTAACACGCGCGCTGTTGCTTTTTTACCATTATGGAACCCCATTACTGCTCCCAAACTTCCCCAGGCTATTTTATACTTTTTCACCCCTAGTAGACTGTAAGCCTCTTTAGGGCAGAGACCTTATCTTTAATTATTTTGAAACTTTATCTGCAAAATAGCAATGCCTTAAGCAATGAATATTTGATGATTTTTAATGCTCCATATTAAAGGCCCAGTATTACTTTTAATCGTGGCACTAATACAACTGAAAGCAATATTTTCCCTGTTCATATTTGCTTCAAGGGCTAGACACAAAGGAGCTCTGAAGACATATGAAGCCCTAGCATCATGGACTGGCCATAACTACTATAAAATAAAGGAGGCTGTGGGTGTGGAAAGATGTCTCTTTTAATAGCCTAAGGAAAGTGGATTAAGCTGCTTGAGTTCACTTTAGGCTTTGTTACAAACAATATCTCAGATCATAGAACACTCAGCTGGAGTCAGTCTACAAACTGTACAAAGAGGCTTGTCATTAAAAGTACACATTATTTTGGAAAGATGCTTTATAAAGAAAGAAAATTTGACTTGGAAGTATGTGCACAAGAACATTGGTGTCCAGGATTTAAGATATGCTAACCTGACTTTAGTGAAACCTGCTTCTTCTATCCCCTCTTGCTGAGAGGGGACAGATACTTGTTTATGTATCTATTTGAAAGTCTCATACACAGAGACAGAGAGAGACCTTCAATCAGCTGGTTCACTCCCCAGATGCCTGCAACAGCTGGGGACGGGCCTGGTCAGAGCTGGGAGCAGGGAACTCAATCCAGGTCTTCCACGCAGATGGCAGGGACTCAGCTACTTGATCCATCACCTGCTGCCTCCCAGGGTGGGCATTCATGGAAGCTGGAATCCGGAACAGAGCTAGGATTCAAACCCGGGCACTGCAATCTGGGATGCAGGTGTCACAGTGATATCTGGATCACTGCACCAGACACCTGCCGCTGAGAGCCGTTGACAGTGTGCCTGTAAAGGAAGCCCTGCACTGCACAGCAGCCAGGGCATCCTGCCTTTGGCAGTAACTGGAGCAGCATGTGGCTCAGGGGAAGGATGTGAGACCTCCCTCTCTAAACCTTCTGTTCTCTTGAAAACCGTCTTGGCGAGAAGGAAACTCTCACACGCAGAAAAGGAGAGAGGATGTGGAAAAGCAAAATCTGTACTCAGACTTGGAACGGGGCCTGCGCTCTGTCTAGACGAGCCACATGCCTCTTTGGCAGCTTCCCCTTGACACGTTCCCTGGGTCATGCTTTTCACACTGAGACCATGCAAGTGTCTTCTGCCCACTGCAGCCTTCCTGCTGCTCAGTGGAAGGCGTGGGGCTCGTTAGAACCTTGTGAAGCCTTGTGAGGGCTGCTCCTGAGACGACAGAAGAACCTCCCCGGTGACTCCAGCACAGGCCAGGGAAGCCGTGCCGGCAGACCCCGGGAACAACTTCTGAGACCAGGCCCTCTGTGCCACTCTGCAGGGAGGCACAGCTTAGCAGATGGCAGCTGTCACTTATTTATTAGCGACCTTTTCTGATAAAGCTTTAATTTTTGAATTAATTACATGCTGTGTTCCTTCTCCCATATTCCCCCATGAGGCAGGTACCTGGCAGCGATTCCTCCTTGCCGCAGATTAGACACCCTTGGCTTGCCGTCCTTATCAATTCCTCCCGACACCGTCAGACCCAGGGTCGTGCCTTCCTTCTTCATCAGTTCAACAACGGTGGAGCCCTTGAACTCTTCTGTTAAAAGAAAAGCATTTGCTTGATTAAATGAGAGCAAAACCACTGATGTTGTTCTGGGGAGGATTAAGCGACTTCTCCCCAAAGCCTTTCTACTTTTCTTTTTATGAGAAAAGTCCTTTGGCCTCCTTCCATTTATAATCTGCAGAGGATCTTAGAAAGATGTGCATGTGGATAAAGTTCAGCAGATATCCCATGAGAGGTTATTCAAATGAGTGCCCATGGGGTACTTCACTCTTGGCTGACAATAAGTAGCCTGCACTGTCTACATTCAAGAGATTATTTCATCCTTTGTTTTCTGCCATTCTCAAATGACTTTCTCTGGTTGTAACTCCAAAGGGAGCAGTAGGAAGTTGCAAGCAGTTAGAATGGAATTTTAAATAGGAATACAAATGCATACAGTACAACCGCAGCAGACTAGGAAGTCAACTGACGGAAGAGAGCTTTCTACCAGTTCAAGAAAAATATACTTGTGCTACTTTGTCTTTCAGACGCAGAGTACAGTGGCTCAGGTAACAACTCAGAGTTTCTTGCAGAATGTATCATCATACAGCAAGGCAGAGCTGGTCCTCAGAAGTTCTGATTAACTGCCAGGAATCCCTCATTCTCAGGGTAGTTGTGGTACAGTGGGTTAAGTTGCAGCTCGCGATGCTTGCATCCCATATCAGAGTGTCTGGTTCAAGTCCCAGTTACTCTATTTCCGATCCAGAATTCTTGCTAATATGTTTGAGAGGCAGCAGATGATAGCTCAGGTACTTGAGTTTCTGCCACCCATATGGGAGATCTAATTTTATTAGTTTTTTATATTTGAATAATGACATTAACATTATTGTAGCTTTTAAAAATTTGAGAGGCAGACAGAGAGAGAGACAGAGAGAGAGAGAAATATTTCATTTGCCAGTTAACTCTCTAAATACCTGGAACAGCCAGAGCTAGAGCAGCCCCAAGCCAGGAGCCAAGAACTCAATCTGGATCTCTCATGTGGGTGGCAGGGACACAACTATTTGAACCATCACCTGTTGCCTTCCAGGGCATGCATTAGCAGGAAGCTGAAATTCACAGCAGAGCTAGGACTTGAACCCAGGCATACTAATATAAGACATGGGAATCCCAAGGGCATCTTCACTGCTACAACAAATGCCTGCCCTTGATCAAATTTTAAAATCTCACAGATCTTTGTAGGGATAATGTGTATATGCCAAGCATAGACTCTACTCTCTCAGTGCTGGGCAAAGCAGAAAGTAAGTAAACTTTAAGAATATCCTTTCTTCCAGAAATAAGAGTAGAGTCAATATTTACCTGTCCAGAGGCTAATTATGATAAACACTGTTTTACAATTCTCTGTGATGTTATTCCCCCCTGCCCTACAACCACACTTTCTGGGTAGGCATGATCAAACTAGACAGTTTTCCAACTCCTCCCGAATCATGTTATAAATTCCAGGGGTTACGAACTTAGAGCACATCAAAGACATTCACATTAAAATGCAAGAACAGACTTGCTTTTTCAAAATCAAATTTAAAAATGACTATTTGCATACCTCTGCTCTTTCCTTAATTACATATAACAGTTAATTATAACTTTGAAAGTCTCTATGAAGGCTTACCATAAAGGTTTTTAAAATTGTTGCTACTGATATATCAATCCACTAGCCAATGAAAAAACCAAATTGTGTTAGGGAGAGAAATAATCTCTTTTATGATCCAGTAGGAGGCAAGGGGCAATAGGGCACCCACTTCCTCTGTGATGAACAGAATGCCATTCAGGTAGGGCTCTGAAGACTGCTAAATCCTTGGGGCTGGTGTTGTGATGTTGGCATTCCATATCAGAGTGCTGGTTCGAGTCCTGATGGCTCCATTTCCAAAACAGCTGTTTGCTAATGCAACTGGGAAAGCAGAGGAAGACAGTCCAAGTGCTTGGGCCCCTGCCACCCATGTGAGAGATGTGAATGAAGTTTCTGGCTCCTGGTGTAACCATTGGGTAAGTGATCAGTAGATGGAAGATTTCTCTCTTTCTCTCTCTGCTTCTCTCTTTGTTGCTCTCCTTTTCAAATAAATAAAATTAATAAATCTCAAATTTTGTTGTAAGATGTATTTATTTCTTTGAAAGGTGGATGATAGAGAAGGGGGAGAGAGAGAGAGAGAGAGAGAGAGAGAGAGAGAGAGAGACCATCCATCTATTGTCCATTAGTTCATTCTCCAAATGGTCACAATAGCTAGCTCCGGGCCAGACCAAAGCCAGGAGTTAGGAACTCCATCCTGGTCTCCTAAATGAGTTGCAAGGGCTCAAACACTTGGACCACTTTCTGCTGCCTTCCCAGGCACATTAGTAGGGAGCTGGATCATAAGCAGAGTGGCTAGGACTAGAACTAGTGTTCTGGTGTGGAATGCCAGCATTGCAAGCAGTGTCTTAACTCACTGCAACAGAACGCTGGCTCCAATAAAGCTTTTAAAAATGCTGAAGACTAGTTAAATATATCATTACTGTAGACTGGTACATTCATTTAGAAAAAGGAGTGCCAGGTCCTGTGATTTTTAGTATCCCAGTATACCTGGCTAGAAGTCTGCTTTTTCATGGCAGTCTCACTAGATTGCCTATGTGGGTTGTTATAGTCCTTTAAAGAAGCCAAGGAAGTGTGTATGAAGTCAGCTTCATCTATTGCATTTTGCATGAAGGATGAAATAGGAATTGAAAATCAAGAATGAAAATTCTTGTCAAGTGAATAGAACTACAGAAACTTTTACATCATTTACCAGAAGCATTTGTAACAGAAGTCCATCACTGTGTACATTCACCTGTGCCTACTTAAAATAGAACAAAACTACCCCTTCCTCATCCTCTAGAAAATTACACAGGCTGAACCACGACATGAAGAGACAGACTTAACAACCTCTGTCAATTCTTGTTCACATAAGACTAGCTAAAAAATTATTAAAATAATAAAGTAATTCAAGTAACTAAGATGACATAGTAGATGGTGACGGTTCACACTGCAGAGATGTAATGTATCTACCAAAAATTCTTTGTATATTCTTTAAATACGTGGCATAACCTTGTACATTTAAACATTTGATTATAGATACTCAGGTTTTCAAGGGCAGGGTCCCAGAACAAATGGAATACCGATTCAAAGGTGCAGTCTTACTGGAGGTAAGCAATGCAGTTTTTTCTACAAGGAACATGGGTTCTTTCCAGGCTTCTGCCTGAATCCTAGAAATCTAGAAAAGCTCAATTCCTTCAGTTTAATTTTATCACTATAAAAAATAGAAATACACTGATCTACTTTTAAACTTGTAACACTCAATTATCTTTTCATTTAAAAATGTCATATCTTTTCCCAAGAGCTAGTTTTAACAATGTGAAGGAAATATTCACACAGCACTTAATTGAGTAATTGTGAACTCACTGATTCAAGAATTTACTGAATGCCTACTGTAAGCCCAAGCAAGAAACTTCAAGATGTAAAAAGTTAAGGCCATGATCTTCAAGATGCTCATAACCCAGCTGCAAAGGCAAAGTCACAGACCACCATGCCACAGGGTGTGCCATGCGGAAGAATCACAGGGGAGATGGGTTGGGTACCCCTGTGAACTCAAGGGTCAAGGTTCCAGCTTCAACATTTTTTTCACAATTTTATCTTCTGTCCAATATGCTGTACATGCTTACCAATCAGGATGAGCTGAGCAGACAAAAGAAATAATATAAATTAGGCAAAGCCCAGGAGCAAAGATGGAATAGTGTTGCAAGAAAATGGGCCGAATCATAAGTATGTTAACTACCAATAAGTTTCTCTGGGTCCTGTAGAATTGACTAAATCTGTTATGGGTGTTTCTGAACTGGAGAAATGGACTGGAGAGGGAAGAACCTGCTACTGAAGACTGCTTTCTGCTACCCTGCATTCTTCACACAACTAATCAATCATTTTATGTCTTTTTTGGTGTTTAATGTTTGCATAATGATATAGTGGCAAAGCGAAATGAAGACAGATGCATTCATTTGCATGAGTTCACTTATACACAAAAGCTTACTGAGCAAACTTTGCAGTAAAACCCTGGAACTTGGGCAAGCCAATATGTCCTGGGAATTTCTTTCTGTTGCGATTTGAACTGCGTAAATACCTCCCCCAGTAAAGAGGACCTTGTATCCAACATCATTGTCTCTCCAAATTAGTAAACAGCATGGGGAACAGGTGATGCCCAACTGGCAGGAATGAGGTAGTTCTGGATTTAATGCTTTCCTTAATCACCATATATAATCATCATAGAAAGGAAACTGCAGGTTTACATCTGTACTACCACTTACTCAATATAATCAATAAGAATCTCCACATACAGCATGGGATTTACTTGTTGGCTGCTTTTCTTTGGGTTTCTAATTCTATCTTTCAAATTACTGAAGCCCAGCAGGTTTTAAGAAAAGAAACAATGATCATTTGCAAAACCAAGAGAATCATGAAAAATCTTTAGAAAAAAATGAGGAAATTTGAGAATACAGATGGTTGCCCAATTAATATGCAAAAAAACATATCCTTTATGTAGACAGACAGCCAGTTAGAAGTTATCATAGAAGTTCCTATTTACAATAGCCCACAGGTAAAATTCCTAAAAAAAAGAAATTTAAATGTACAATATCTATAGAAAGAACATGTTAAAGCACTTCTGAGGGATATAAGAGCAGAAAAAATGAAAAAGTATCCATCTCTCATTCAGTAATAGCTTAGCACTTCCTATGTGCCAGGCAGTGTTCTAGGAACTGACAACACAACAGTGAACAAATTACAAAAAATCCGCACCATCTAGGACTTACTATTTCAGTGGACAGAATAACCCAGCATCAAAAGTGGCCAATTATCTCTAGATTAGTTCACAAAGTCAACAGTATTAATAAAAGTGCCCAAAGAATTTTTTTTAGCACAAGATATATATTACATCATTGCAAAATGAAACATATATCCTTGCAAAGAAATCGTGCTCCCAGGGTGGATAAGCTTGCTGTTCCATTCTACCATGAAAGAATAGAGCGAGGCTATCCAAGAAGCCTCCCTGAGCGAGGTAATGGGGTTATAACTAGATGTGACACCACCAGGCATGTCTCCTACAGGAGAAATTATAGGAAGAATCAGACAACCAGAAACAAGGGCCTAGGATGAGAAGACTGGCAAAGCTCTCAGGGTTTGCCAATCCTCTCAGCCCCTATCCCATCAAATTGGTCAGAGTCTGCTTGGACATGCAATGCAAAAGAAAGCAAAGCAAAGCAAACCACACGAAATGAAAAGAAGTATCATAGGCACAAGGGCATTCCAAACCCACAGCAGATATTATTATTTTTTGTGTGTGACACTGTTCAGAACAAAGGTACAGCATAATAATCTTATTTTGTTCCCTAAAGCCCTTGGTGTTTGGATATTCTTGTCTCATTTCTTATTTTAAAATTATCATTAGGCCTCATATCAGCAAAAGGGAGTTAATCCTAATTTTTGGCAATCTTTAAAATTCAGGATCTGAAGAAACAGGAAAGGAATGATAAAGCAGACCATTGTGCCAACACTGAAAGGGAGGAGACTTACGTAAGATTACAACCAAGAGTAATAAGGGTGGACCAGCACTGTGGTACAGCGGGTTAAAGCCCCAGTCTGCAGTGCCTGCATCCCATATGGGCACTGGTTCAAGTCCTGGTTTCTCCTTTTCAGATCCAGCTCTCTACTATGGCCTGGGAAAACAGTAGAAGATGGCCCAAGTTCTTGGGCCTCTACACCCATGTGAGAGACCTGGAAGAAGCTCCTGCCTTCGGATCAGCTCAGCTCTGGCCGTTTTGGGGAGTGAACCAGCGGAATGGAAGACCTCTCTCTCTCTCTCTCTGGTTCTACCTTTCTCTGTAACTCTTTCAAATAAATAAAAAATAATTCCTTAAAAAAAAAAAAAAGAGTAATAACGGCTATGACAAGAGTAAAAACACACCCTAGTGCTGCATCCTGGGATGGCCCATTATGACTGGGCCAGCAGAGTTACTCCAAGGTCTGAAGTCAGCCTGTGTTGGAGGAGGGGAAGGTGTAACAGGGAAATGAATAACACGTGGTCAAATACATGGGTTCTGGGAAATTCAAGTCCTTTAGTTAAAGTTGCAGTTTTTCAACTTTAGCTTCATGTTATAATCACTCAGGGAACTTATAAAATTCTGAGGCCAAAGCCCATCCCAGACCAATTGAATCAGGATACCCACTGATGGGACTTTGTTGTTTTTATTAAACTTTCAGTTCTTTAAAAAAAAATGTACAATTTATTTACTGAGAGAGAGAGAGAGAGAGAGAGAGAGACTGACTCTTCCATCATTGGTTGATTCCCCAAATGGCTGCAACAGCCAAAGCCACAAGCCTAGAACTCCATGCTGGTCTCCCAGGTGGGTGGCAGGAGCCCAAGCATTTGGGCCATCTTCTGCTGCTTTCCCAGCTGCACTAGCAGGAAAGCAAGGTTGAAAATGGAGTGAATGGGGCCAGCGCCATGGCTCACTTTTGGTTAATCCTCCGCCTGCGGTGCCAGCATCCCATATGGGCGCCGGGTTCTAGTCCCAGTTGCTCCTCTTCCAGTCCAGCTCTCTGCTGTGGACCGGGAAGGCAGTGGAGGATGGCCCAAGTGCTTGGGCTCCTGCACCCACATGGGAGACCAGGAGGAAGCACCTGGCTCCTGGCTTTGGATCGGTGCCGCGCGCTGGCCATGGCAGCCATTTTGGGGGTGAACCAACGGAAGGAAGACCTTTCTGTCTCTCTCTCACTGTTTAACTCTGCCTGTCAAATAAAAAAAAAAAAAAAAAAAAAGAAAGAAAGAAAAGAAAAGAAAATGGAGTGAGTAGCTGGGACTTGAATTCACATTCTAATATGGGTTGCTGGCAGTACAAGCAGCAGCTTAACCCACTGTGCCACAACACCAAACCATAAACTTTTAGTTTTGAGATAATCATTGATTCACACATTGGAAGTAAGAAATAACATAGAGATCCCTCCTCAAGGATAACATCTTACAGAACTATCATATAATATCACAACTGGGATACAGCAGGTTTCCATTAGTATGAGGATCACTCAGATTCCCGGTATACACCATTTTCTCCCACCTCTTTCCTTCCTCAACTCCTGGCAGCCCACCTATTTTCTTATTTTGTAGCTTTGTCATTTCGGGAATGTAGAATAAATGAGATCATACAGCATAAAGCTTCTGATGTTGACTGTCTTTACTCAGTGTGTGATTTATCCAAGCAGTTGCTTGTAGCAATAGATTATTCATTTTACTGCTGAGCAGTTTCCATGGTATAGATATACCACGGTTTCTTTAACCATTTAATGACTGAAGAACTTCTTGGTTATTTCCAGTTGTTGGCTACTATCACAGAAGCTGCCATAAATATTCATGTACAGGCATTTTGTGAATGCTAAGTATTCTTCCATGGGATAAATGTCCAAAAATATAATGTTTAGGTCATATGGTAGTCACATATTTATTCTTGTATTTTTGGTTTTTTGGAGTAGCTATAGCTATATCACTTTACTTTCCCACCAACAGTGTAAAAGCATCTTTTTGTGTACTGACTACTTGCCATCTATATATCCATCATGCATTTTTTCCATTTTATAATTAGATTCCTTGTTTTTTTCCATAGAGCAAATATTTTTAATTTTGATCACACTTCTGTGAAGCACAGGAACTCTTTGCTAAGCCTTGGATCCTAAAAATTTTCTCCAATGTCCTTCCTACAGTTTATAAAAATTGTCTACAGTCTTTCAATTTTATGGTCTGTGGTCCACTTTGAGTTACCTTTCATACAAGATGAGGCTTTGGTCAACTCTGTTTTTGCTTTTTTGCCTATGGATGTTCAATTACTCCAGCACTTGAATATGTATCTTTTCACTTTTGGATTACTTATATCTTATTAAGAACCAGTTGGGCATATTTATATGGGGTCTACTACTTGGTTCTCTATTTGGTTCTACCGATCTATGTGTCAGTCTCCCCACCAATACCACACAAAATTTATGACTGTATCTATATAATAAGTCACAGTATGTCTTGAAATTGGGGAGACTGAGTCCTCCCACTTTCTTCTTTTTTTAAATTATTCCTTTGTCTTCCAGTGTAACTTTTGGAATAATTTTGTCAACAGTTACAAAAATTTACTGGGACTAGATTTGTGTTAAACTTGTATATGAATTCAGAAAGAATTAATATCTTTACTATGACTTTTCCAAGCCCTGAACATGGTATACCTTTCCAATTATATAGATGCTCTTTGATTTCTTTAATCAGCTTCTTTTAATTTTCAGCAAACAAGTTTTTGTGAATTTTTTTTTAGTTTCACACCAAGCATGAAATTTTTGCAAGAATTGTAATGGTTATATTATTAATTTTAATGTATATGTTTATTGCTACTAAACACATACACTTGATTTCTATGTATTTTTCTTGTATCTTGTGACCTTGTTGAATTCACTTAGTTTTGGGTTTTCTATGTAGACAATAATGTCTTCTGTAAACAGCAACTGTTAGATTTTTTCATTTTCAATCTACATGCCTTTATTTCTGTTTATTGCATAAAGCACTGGTTGGAGTTCCAGCTCTATATAGAGTAAGAGTGGTGAGAGTGAACATCCTTGCTTTATTCTGATATTAGGGAAAATTCATTCACTATTTCATCCTTAAGTATTATGTTAGCTGTAGATATTCTTTATCAAGCTACGAAAGTTCCCCTCTCTTGCTATTTTTCTGAGCTTTTTATGACAAACAGGTTTGAATTTTATCAAGTTTTTTCCTTTCAATTAATAGAGCCATGAGCTTTTCTTCTTCAGTTTGATAAAACAGTGAATTATATTATCTATTTCATATTTTATTTTATTTTTTTTAACTTTTATTTAATGAATATAAATTTCTAAAGTACGATTTATGGATTACAATGGCTTCCCCCACATACCGTCCCTCCCACCCACTACCCTCCTCTTTCCCACTCCCTCTCCCCTTCCATTCACATCAAGATTCATTTTCGATTATCTTAATATACAGAAGATCAGCTTAGTATACCTTAAGTAAGGATTTCAACAGTTTGCTCCCACACAGAAACATAAAGTGAAAAATAATAGATGATTTTTTTTAAATGATGATGAAATCAGATCAGACCTATTGTCATGTTTAATCCCAGTGAGAGTCAAGTTGGGAGTTGATAATTTCTTTCTTTCTTTTTTTTTTTTTTTTTTTTTTTTTACAGAGGATCAGTTTAGTATACATTAAGTAAAGATTTCAACAGTTTGCACCCCTATAGAAACACAAAGTGAAATATATTGTTTGAGTACTCGTTATAGCATTAAATCTCAATACACAGCACATTAAGGACAGAGATCCTACATGAGGAGTAAGTGCACAGTGACTCCTGTTGTTGACTTTACCAATTGACACTCCTGTCTATGGCATCAGTAATCTCCCTATGCACCAGTCATGAGTTTCCAAGGCTATGGAAGCCCTTGAGTTCTCCGACTCTTATCTTGTTTAGACAAGGTCATAGTCAAAGTGGAGGTTCTCTCCTCCCTTCAGAGAAAGGTACCTCCTTCTTTGAAGACCTGTTCTTTCCACTGGGATCTCACTCACAGAGATCTTTTTGCCAGAGTGTCTTGGCTTTCCATGCCTGAAATACTCTCATGGGCTTTTCAGCCAGATCCGAATGCCTTTAGGGCTGATTCTGAGGCCAGAGTGCTATTTAGGACATCTGCCATTCTATGAGTCTGCTGAGTATCTCACTTCCCATGTTGGATCACTCTCCCCTTTATTTATTCCATCGGTTAGTGTTAGCAGGTACTAGACTTGTTTATGTGCTCCCTTTGACTCTTAGTCCTTTCATTATGATCAATTGTGAACTGAAATTGATCACTTGGGATAGTGAGATGGCATTGGTACATGCCACCTTGATAGGATTGAATTGGAATCCCCTGGTATGTTTTTAACTCTATCATTTGGGGCAAGTCAGCTTGAGCATGTCCCACTATTTCATATTTTATAAGCTGTTGAAATTTGTGTTTTTCAAGGAACTGTTTCATTTCTATTGAATCAGAATCTTTTCAGAAGGAGGAAAGGAGCAATTTTTATTGTTGTTGTTATTTATGTCAAGATTGAAAGATACTGAATTAGGGTCTGGTGCATGAGGACAGATAGACAGGAAAGAGGCCAGCAAATAGAAATTAGATCATGTAGGATCCTTTGGAAAGACAGACTTGAATTTCAGAGGTGAGTCTGTTGTTAGTGTGATGCAGTGATTGATGAAGAATCAGGGAGAAGAACAGCAGACTCGAGGAGAATTATCAGAGGCCACTGCAGCTTTACACTGTATAATGTATATGTTAAATTAGGATAGGCTGTGTCAACAAACCCAAAAATTAGTAATGGCTCAAATACAACAGGAATTAATTCTGTTCATGTACAAGTCTCAATAGGGTGTTGCTGTTCAGCAGTCAGTTCCCCTCCAAACAGGGATTCAAGGATCTACCATGCTGTTTTCTATTTTGTGACTCTGTATTTCTTAAGATTCTGGTTCTCAAACTGTGCACAGAAATACCTCATATTCTATGGTGAACTTACAAGACCTTCATGAGATACTTTAAAATTTCAAGGGAAACATAGCCATACTTCACATCTGTTGGGTCCACTACCACCTATTATAGGGTAGTTCAGTTAAATATTAGATCATACAGCATTGCTGTTTTTGGTGTCATTTCTTTCCAAAACTGGGTTTTTGGTAGTTACTACCAAAAGAAAGCAAGCAAGTAACAAATGAAAATCAATGTGGAACAGGAAATGAGATTGTTGATGATTACTTTGATTTGAACGTTTGAGAAGCTGTGCAGTGTCCAACAAGTGCATACATATCATTTACTAGGTAGTTGCAGCTGCTTGAGATTAAAATAAACATATTCTTTCATTTATAGTTTTAAAAAATGGTTAGTGAGTTGTTGGGATAAAATATGAAGCAGTTATTTAGGCCTAACTACTTAATAAATTGAACTACTGGTATTTCAATTTGGCCTAAAAGTGTTAGAAACAATTTATGGAGACACAAAGAGCTCTGTGAATTGAGTAAATTTGGAAACTTCTGCCTTAGGATTTTTCTGCATGCAGCTGATGGGAGGGGCAAGAAAGCTCTCTTAAAATTCGTCACTGGTCCACTTATGCTCACATCTCAAGGTGAAGTTATTCTATGCCTACCTTTAACTTGAAAGGAACCCAAGAATTAGCCTAGATGGGTGCCCAGCCAGTAAAGTTAGCATGGTCTGGGTGACAGGTCATTGACTCTGCCCTACACAGGCAACAAATGAGAGACTGGAATGTATTTGTGGCTACATGGATGGCATGGATGTCAGATATATTAATGAGGAGAAATTTCCCTGAGTTAGGGAGCAATTAGGATGTGGGAAGCAAGAAAAAGTGAGAGTCAAGAGGACCTCAAGGTTTACAACTTGTTTGATTGGTGGGTATTGACATCTGTCACTGAGAAAAAGAATCTAAAAGACAAGAGGAGATTTGTGTAGTTGTGAGTGATTGGAGTTAGGAAAGGCACCTTATATTACATCATATAAGAGAAACTTAATGACATTTAAATACCAGGGGAAGCTCTGTCATATGATAGTTTTCTTCAATCCCCAATGAGACCTAGAAGAGCCTTTCCCAGAGCTGTAGCACATAAGAGAAAATGCGTTTAAAAGTAACCACCAAGGCATATTCAGCAGCCAAGGCAGTGATGAAGCTCATTATTTTGTGAAGTTCCACCAACTATATGAGATAGTTTTTTAACTATCATAAACAGTGAAACAGAAATACTATGGATGAAAATTCTATACAGTAAGTGCCATATTTTAGTGTCAGAGACAGCGTTTTGTTCCCTGTTGCATCCCCAGTGCCTAGAATGGTGCCTGAACATTAGCAAGTGCTCCTTGGTAACTGCTGAATGAATAAATATAACCACTCCAATACAGGAATTACAACTGACGCACGAGTAATGGCTTTTGAAAAGCAGAATTACTGCAGGCTGGTACAAAAGCAAAAAGGTAAAGGGGCAGAATTTGAACAGCAGCAGCGTTATTTCCCCAAGCTTACTGGGTTGATTATTTTTAATCACGTCTTAGTAGGGGGAATTAGGGTTCATACCACAGTACTATAGCTGTATCTGTGCACTACTTTTGGAAACAATATTATTGCTCACAATACAGGTTTATCTGTATATTGCTTTCAGTGGCAGCACTAGGAAGTTTATCCCCCTCAGGAAATAAACAGATGCTTTTTCCAATACTCATTTCAAGTTCCTCCTAGTATCCCCTGGTTCAGCAAAGCTTAGAGGATCAAAGCTGGGCTTCTGTAATGAACAGTTGTATTTATACTCAGTGCTGACCACACACTAGCAGTGAAGGGTCTTTGGCATTTTCTACCGCTGTGCAATGACATGAGGGATGAACCGACCTTTTTCCCATCCTCTGGGAGTCTGAACATAAATTAGTGGCAGGAATGTACAGCCACATAAATATTACCAACACAAATATTCATGTGAAACAAAATCATGTGCAGTATTTATCTCATGCAGCAATGAGGAGGGCTAGATTAATATCTGTATGTGTCTTGAAGTACCTCAAAAAATAGAAGATACACAAATATGCTATGCAAATATAGAAACCTGGGACTCCTGAATGTATATCATATAAAGATCAGATTTTTAAAAATAGACAGCATAGAGATATGGAGACTCTTGTCAGTACAAATGAATTAGATATCATGTGTCTCCTAAAGCATTAAGTGAAAAAAAGACCACTGTTTTTAGAATATGGCAATACTAGATGCCTTCAGTTTCTTCTCTAAAATCAGTTATTTAATGGTCAAATTTTGATATTAAGTTTCCAAATGTCATAACTGATTAGCAAGTCATTTAGTTTTTTTTTTTTTTTGGGGGGGGGTCTTTCCTTACCTCTGGAACAGTGTTAATAACAGTATCTATCCTGTAGAGTGTTTTGAAGATTAATGAAACCTTCTTAATGCATAATAAAAATCTTCTCATAAGGAATCTGCAATAGTACCTGCCACACAGTAAGAGTTCAATCTGTGCTAATCCTGGTGTTTTGTTATCATAATTATTATTTCAATGTTAAAAAATTCCAGGTATGCAGATCGCCAATCTTCTACTCCATTTCAATGAATCTGACACAAAACAGAGAGCTGGGGTATTTAACTGTTTGAGTCACAGACTACTTTGCAAATCTGATGAAAGCCAGGGAATCTTGCCCCAGAAAAATTCCAGGAGAATTCAGACCACCCTGGAATCATCCAAATATCCTATGAAACATCCAACTAACTACATGATTATATTTGAACAGTATGACAATCAAAGAAAGACATGCTAGCATGACAAGTCTATCAGCTACCTCTCCTACATATTCAACTGATAATTTCAATGAAATTGAAGATATCAAAAGCAGGAAGTGGCTCACCTAGATGAAAGTGTCTCTCTTCCTGAGCACTGTGCCCTAAGTGTAAGACTATAACGACCAGAAAAATGTACTAGGCAGGAGATGTAATAATTGCACTTGCTTCAAGAACCTCAGACAATTTTCCTTTTGGGAAACTCTCCATATGTGATTTTTACTTGTGTTTTAATCACATTTTCAAGTTGCTGACATAATTGAAAACTGAATTCTTCAAGTTAAATGGAAGCAATTGGCATAGCTAACTTTGAAATTACTCTGATCTTCAATGTTCCCTTAGAGAAGTTAACTCCTTATAGCTACTTGGTCCAAAACCATTCTTGAGCATCTACAACTGCTATACTCTGTGCTAGGGGCTAGCAATTCAAACACCAATCATCATATCTGCGTTTCTGCAGTTTGTGTTCCAAAGTCTAAGAGACAAATGACTATACTAATAATGTCAACAACGTGTGGTTAGCATCGCCTGGGAGACTGAAAGCCTAAAAGATGTTAACTTGTGATCCTGGAAAAATTTTCTATAGGCTCTATATGTTTGTTTAGAGGTTTATATTCTTCTTTGGACGAAAGTAGAAGATTTAATTATAGTATTACTATTACTTCCTCTTAAGAGTAGGAGAAATGGAGGCACCAAAAGTTGCTTAGCAAATTAGTGAGTTACTGTTGATGAGAAATCTTTTATTTTTGTCTTTCTGGACATCCTTTTTTTCATTAATTTCCAATGCTGTATAACTATTTAGATGAAAAAAAACAAGGCTGCTGTGCTAATATTAGAACAATCAGATGTTCTGCTGGGAATTTTGCTGATAAAATGCATTGGAGACACGTCTTGCCCAGTTAACTGAGAAGAAAGGAACACTTTGGAATAGAAGGAAGATACCAGGCAAAACTGTACCACAGCAAAGGAGAGCTCATGATCAGTGAGTCAGGTTAGCATAGCTGGTGTTCAAGACTGGTGGTGCTAAAGTCTTTGGGGCTACGGTTTCTTCAGAGACAACTGAGAGGACAACTGCTGAGGTCCCATTCAGTCTGAAAGGGACGTAGAGGGAGAATAAACTTCCATAAGATATCAGATTCCTTAAATGATCAGGGAATAGTGGGACTTAGAGTTATATTTGCTTGGCCTCTTCCTTCCATCAATACTGAAGCACCCATGAACTGAGCATGAGCTACACAACCTGATACAGAAATTATAATGAAGACACTCGGAATGCTTTTTAAGACCATCCATAATTTCAAAGCTGATCTTACTTTTCAAAATGTTCTTAAGTCCATTATCTAATTTAACCTTCAGAACAAGTCTGTGAAAAAGATAGCACTCCCATTTTATAGATTAGGGAGAAACCTTAGAAATTAGGGAGGGAAGCTTAGACATCAGGGTCCTCTTGTTAAGCACAACTTTGTATCTGTTCTAAGGAAATGGAATGCCTTCTCATACAACTGAATGCTATACATTCTCAGGCTCATCCTGAAGTCATTGCTAAAGAGTAGACACAAGAAGATGTGAAAGAAATACTATTGAGAAAAGGGCTGAAAAATACTGCTAGCCACAGGTCATGAGGGTAATGGTAAGTCAGACCCTCTCTCATTTTGTTATGGATGCCTGTGCACCAGGGACATGTATTTGACTTTCCTTTGTTTTATGAGACTTGATCCATTTCAAAAAAAAAAAAAAAAAAAAAAGAAGAAGAAGAATGAACAGATGGAAAACTAATAGTGCAGTCATTGCAAATAACCAAGAGGCAAGTCATCAAGGGAGCCCTGTGGAGTCTGTGGGGAAGTCAGGCAGCCTGCTGTGGTGAGTTTGAGTTTATTACAGCACTACTGAGACCCACTGCGATTTTCAGACTGGAAGAGGCTGTGCTGCCCACATCAAAGATAGCTCATCATCCTACTTTAGCTCCCTTTACCCTAAACAAAAAAGGCATTTTTGGCTTTTCTCCTGGCCTAGTTCTTGTGCTCCATGTGAGAAATAACTATATTCTTGTCCCAAAGAAGGTTTCCTATTAGGTGAGCAGTAAGGAAATGATCAGATAATCTACTCACTACTGTTTTCCTTTTTGTTCCATCCTTTGTATTAATGCCTCAAGCATCATATACAACGTCATCTCATCCAAATATAACTGTCATCCAGAAACACTCTGGGTTTGAAATGTTTTGGTTCATTTTCCCCTTCCTTCCATCCATCCATCCATCCATCCATCCCTCTTTCTCTCCATTGAATATCTATAGCTCATTTGATAAATTCTAGGCATCTTGCCACCTAGCAATAATATAAACTTAGTCTCTGTCCCCAATGAATTTGTAATGAGCAATGCTGATCTAAAGCAATTAAAATAACAAAAAAATCTGATTATGATAATTAGCAAAACAAAGGCTATATAGGGAAAGACACTTGAAAAATATTAGCAAATGTCCATTATGCTCTGGAAAATTCAGCCATATTGCCTTGGGCAAGTCAGTAAACCCTAATTGTGTCTTAATCTCTGAACTATAAAGTTAGAGAACTGAACTCCATGGTTTTAAAAATGAGTACATTTCTGGCCAGCGCAGCGGCTCACTAGGCTAATCCTCCACCTTGCGGTGCCGGCACACCGGGTTCTAGTCCTGGTCAGGGCGCCGGATCCTGTCCCGGTTGCCCCTCTTCCAGGCCAGCTCTCTGCTGTGGCCCGGGAGTGCAGTGGAGGATGGCACAAGTACTTGGGCCCTGTACCTCATGGGAGACCAGGATAAGTACCTGGCTCCTGCTATTGGATCAGCGCGGTGCACCAACCACAGCACGCCAGCCACAGCACGCTGGCTGCAGCGGCCACTGGAGGGTGAACCAACGGCAAAAAGGAAGACCTTTCTGTCTCTCTCTCACTGTCCACTCTGCCTGTCAAAAAAAAAAAAAAAATGACTACATTTCACTGACTTCTAGATTCGATTACTTGTAAGGCAAACTTGCTTAACACATACTGTACTTACAACATAATTTTTTCTTATTACTAAGGTTTTTAAAATTTATACTTATTAAAGAACTCAAAGTACATATACAAAAAGAAAAATGTAAGTGAAATGAATTCATTCAGTTATTGCTACAATTTCTCTACCTTCACCTTTTGAACCAATGTCATTGATGTCCATATTTTCTATATGATATTGTCCTCTGAACCATCAAGAACACTGGTATTCACCATTTACTAGAGAGTGTGCTATCGTAGTCTCTTGGATTTTCTTCCAAACTTCTGAGACTCATTTGATGAACTTTTATGCTTATGCTTCCTTAATCTTATGGGACAGTGTCAACACATTTTAAACAACACGTATTATTTCCTCAATGGTTCTTAATTGTTAAATACCTGAAACTTAAAGGGGTTGCAATTATCCAAGGATATCACCAGGAAATACAACCAATAAGAGTATGTCCAGGTAGAAATGATGACATCACAATGATTACATGTTTCAGAACTGTTAGATGCACCCCAGTCTCAGTTATTAACAAATGTATGCATTTACATGAGGGTGAGTGGGTAACAGGTAAATGAAATGCTGTATGTTGCATCAAACTCCAGTTTCAACTGAAGTTCTCAGTTACCCAAGGAAGGAGGAGGCCAAGCAGTCATGGCTCTAAGTCTCTTGTTCTATCTCCAGCTACTCTTGTCTGTTTTCTCTTTTGTTCCTCTACATAAGATTTTGGAAAGAGGTTTGGATAGCAAAAAAGACAAACACACACACACACACACACACACACACACAAACGTGTATTCCTAAAATCTCCAGCTCTGGCATTCTCTAAGTCTATAATAAAATGTGCAGGTAAAGCCACAGACTTATAATGAGAAACCCTCACTGGCACAGACTTCTAAGTCTTGGGAGGGATTCTAGCAATGTGTTCACACCACCATATGGGGTTTGGTCAAATTTGAAAGACATTTTTTTTTTAATTTTTAAAAAGTTCCCTTCCCTCAAATTTTATAAGCTTCAGGCACTCGCTCAAGTCCTAGATCTTTCTTTGATGACATAATTTTATGTCTGTATAATACCTAAGTTGGCCAGTAGAGTAAGATACATTTAATTCTCACAAACCCTTATTTGTAAGGCCACATCAGTTCCAGACAATAACATCTCTGTGCTGAAATTCTAGGAAAATATGCCTTGCTGAATATGTAAAGAAAAAGGTTTACTCTTTTGTTTTCCTTTGCTTAATCATAGTTCAATTCAGTGATGTTTGGACACATAGAAATGTATTTTTCTCATATCTGAAATCAGCTACATTATTTCCTGAAAATATATTACTACTGTCTTTATTTTTCACATTGCTTATTTTCCTTTTGCAGATTCATGGAGTGGTCTGAATACAACATCCACTCTTATTATCAAGCATGAGCAGAAGAGAGGACAGTTTCCCTTTAAAAGCGCAATGCCCTCCAATGCCTTTAAAATCCACCAAAGACTATCTCACCAAGCCCACAAGAGCATTGCAATAATTGCTTCTCTTACCTAGGTGAAAAAGGACATTATCTGTCAACTAAAGAAGTGCAGAAGCAATTAACACCTTAATACCCTACAGGGAAATTGCTTAACTTAGAGAAATAACAGGAATGCTTCGTGGTTACTGTATTTCTAATATTCAGGCATCAGCATGGCTGGACAGTTCCTCAGTCACTCCACGTACTCCCCTCAGCCCAGTGGGATCGGGAGCTAGAGATGTGCACTACTCAAGGTTCATTTGGGTGTTTGTGTGTCACATCAGATATTTATCACAATTTTCAGAGGCTGAATGCAGGAAAAAGGTATATGTACTTCTGAAATTAATATGCAGAGCTTTGTATGTTTTAAATCAATTTCTCAGGCACGAGAAATGTATTTCTGGATTCTGTGCTGCCATCCATGGAACTGCTTTATCAGTCCTTTTCTAGGGCTGAGCTACAAAAACATAGAGTTTGCTTTACCAATCCTTCTATACAAATAGTGGCGATCGTCTGAGTAAACAGAGATGTGGATCAGATAGGTAAAATCCCTCATATTTCAACAGCACGGTCTAGAGAGTGTCGCTCCCCCTCTTCGTGGAGGAACGACACCAAGCCCTGCCTAGGCTTCATATCCGAGTCACGGCACCATTATGTCGCTCCCCCTCTTCGTGGAGGAACGACACAGGACCCTGCGCTGTTCTTCTGTCTGCTCGGCCCTCCCCGGGTTTGCTGCTGGTTCTTCCCGGGTTGGCTACTATCCCTTCCACCTCCGTGGAAGGGCAGTTCCCCCTGGCCACATTCCCCACTTCCGCAGGGGAGCGGCACACCACCGGCCGGCTCTCTCGGGGGCTGCACAGGTGTTCCCTTAGATGTTCCCCTTAGATGTTCCTGGTGCATGCCGTCTCTCTCCTCCTTTATAGTCCTCCTCTGCCAATCCCAACTCGGCTGCCCACACGCCGAGTACGCTGCTCTCCTCCAATCAGGAGCAAGTCCTACAGTTTATTGGCTGAACTGGAGGCAGCTGTGTAAAAGCTGTTTTCTTCTCTCCCAGCGCCATATTGTGGGAGAGCAGATGCATAGAACAAGTCTTAATTCCAGTAACTTAGTCTAGTCTGAATTGCTCCCCACAAGAGAGAGCCTGGAAGTCCAATTCGTCATCTTTCCCTTTTCCAGAAGATGTTAGAAGCCTTTGTGAGTGCAGCTATTGTACCCAAACATGATTAGGATTTTGAGAGACACGGAAGCAATAAACAGGATCCTGCACACTTTCTGTATCAGGAGCCAAACCTGCAAATTGTGCTAGAGGTAAAATGTATTTCTTCCCTTCCCATGTGAGCCTCAAGCTTGGCTATTCTATAAGGGACCAGGGCAGCTCTTACAATTCTCAGAGAACGTCATGTAGGAAGCGCTGGTTTCCATCTTCAGACAGGTGGAATCAGATACAGGTGAAAAAAGGCAGCAAGCAAGAAGAAAAGCTGCAGCTAACTCAGATGCCGGAGGAGGCTACGGAGGAGGAAGGAGGTGCGTTCTTGCCTGGCAGCTGAATAAAGCAGCAGATGATTTTGGAAGTCATCTTGTTCAAGACCTCTTCCCATTGGCTTCCTTTACTATGTGCTGGTAGCCACCATCCAGTACAGATCTGAGTAATCCCAGTGAGAGAAACTCCTCCTCTCAGACAACCACCTGTCTTCTCTGTGGCTTTAGTGAAGAAACAATAATCCTGATAAAGCACTGGATATGTGCTAGGCCTTACTTTAAGAATTACTTATTTATTTGAAATTTAGAGTTACAAGAAAGGAGAAACAGAGAGAATGGTCTTCCACCTGTTGGTTCACTCCCCAGATGGCCACCATGGCCAGGGCTGGGCCAGGCAAAGCCAGGAACCAGAAGCTTCTTCCAGATTTCCCACACTTGGGCCATCTTCCGCTGCTTTTCCATTAACAGGCCATTAACAGGGAGCTGAATCAGAAGTGGAGTGGCTGGGATACACACTGGTGCAATATGGATTGCCAGCATTGCAGGTGGCAGCTTTACCTGCTAAGCCACAATGCCGGCCCCTAGGCCTTATTTAATGTGCTTGGTGGACAGACACTATGGTAGCCTCTCCATGATCCCTAACTCCTGGTGCCCAATGCCCTTGCATTGTCTCCTCCTTTTGAGTATGGGCATGACTTGTGATTTGGACCTTGGAGAGGAATATGGAAAATGCTCCAGACGTGTCTTCATAAACTGCAGTGCCAATCTCTCTGGAGACTGTCCCTTCATCATAGACTTTGAGGAAGCAGCAGCCTCTGGATGACAGCCAGCAAGAGAGTGAAGCCTTGAACAAGTCAGAAAACAACCTGAGGGAACTTGGAAGCAGGTCTTTCCCCAATGAAGCCTCAGATGAGACCCAGCTCTAGATGACACATTGATGATAGCTTTGAACACTCAGCTAAACCATGCCTAGACTTCTGACCCACAGAAATGGGGACACAATGAAGATGTATTGTTGAGCTGCTAAATTTATAGTAGTGCTTTTACATAGCAATAGGTAACTAATACAGATGCCTTGTGTGCATTAACTCATACGATCTTCGTTATACTCTCCTTTCACACAATGGGAAAACTGAAGCACAAATGTTAGACAACCAGCTTAATTCCACACAGTAGGTGAGAGCAGAGGTAGTGTTCAAGGAAGGCAGACTCATTTCGGACACTGTGTTGCTAACCAGTAAGGCACCTTTCCTTTTTGTACTTCTTAGAAAATTCTACTTCCAGTTGCTTCCAAATCTGAGTTCCTATAACTTATCCTGATAGCATGAGTCAGACATCCAAATGCAAGTGTTACACAGATAACATTCATAAATCAAGTTGCAGGCAAGCTGGTCAGTAGGACTGAGGCTGAGACAGGGTGCAGAAAAACAGGTGCTGTCTCCCAGTATTCACTGGTCAAACTAAATGCCCTCAGCTGAGGGTTGATGCTGATGGTGACCTCTGCCATTTGAGTTTTAGTTCTGCCTCAAAGATCAAAGATAACCTGTTGATCTCTTTCCATGGGGCTTGAAATTTTTGAAACCACTGATCATTTCTGACTAAATCATCTATTTCTCACATATTTTCTTTTTTTCATTTGACAGGTAGAGTTATAGACAGTGAAAGGGAGACAGAGAAAAAGGTCTTCCTTCCGTTGGTTCACTCCCCAAATGGCTACCACAGCAGGTGCTGCATTGATCCGAAGCCAGGAGCCAGTGCTTCCTCCTGGTGTCCCATGCGGGTGTAGGCGCCCAATCACTTGGGTCATCCTCCACTGCCTTCCCGGGCCACGGCAGAGAGCTGCACTGGAAGAGGCACAACCAGGACTAGAACCTGGCGCCCATATGGGATGCCGGCGCCACAGGCGGAGGATTAACCAAGTGAGCCATGGTGCCGGCCCCTGTTTCTCACATATTATGACTGGTGTGACCCTCACATTTCTGTTGTTATCCCTTATTGACGATCTATTTGATATAGTCATAAGTATTTATAAGGTAGTGGGTTGTAGGTAGTATCAGCTGCCTCCTTTCCTTCCTAGTCTGTGTCTCATAAGCCCTCTAAGATACGGTTCTGCCAGGCAGCTCCAATCCAGTGATATTCCTTCTTGTCATTACGGTATTTAAAAAAGTCACCTTGGTGATTTGCAAACACATTTTAGTGTAAGACTCTAATAAGACAAATATCATGTTTTCTCTGCTTTTTTCAAAGCATTTATTTATCAAATTGGGACGGTTCTCTATAATCACATCTTAAAGTAGACAAGGATAGTTGGACATCTGTGCACATGTGTATGTGTGCTATTTACGATGTATTCCCAGAGACATTGGAATCAAATTCACATTTCAAAATGTTTTATTGGTGTGATTACTGCAACTTCTGAAAAATTTACACTCCTCCCAACAATATATAAATGTTTCTTATACTTCATATATTTTCTGTCCCCTTGATAACACCTGATAAATTCAAAATTTTTAATATTTGCCATTTCATTTTTTGCAAGCTTCTAACATTTTCTTCCTTCTATACCTTATGTCTGGGGAGCAGAAGAGAAGTTCTTACACTCTAATTACAACCAGCTTAATATGGCCTCTTAGCTCCTGGGTTTACCTTATTAGAATATGGGCTACTTTATCACGCAACAACTTTAGGCAACAGGAGGAGTCAAAAGCATCCGAAGAACTCTCCCAGGTTCTCTAATCCAGAGCAGAAATAAAATGCGGGAGAAATTTAATTTGTAGAAGCTGGTATAGAGTTACTCTTAGCGTCTGAAATACTGATGCATCTCCAGTGGCTTCTAAAGAGAGCAATGTTAAAAGAGAAAGGATAGAATTTAAGATTAAAATGAGAAACCTATGCCAATGATATGTAAAATGATATTAAAAGAATACCTTAGCTGAATAAAATATATTCAAGTTTCTACAGTCGGATAAATGACTGCCTAGAGAATTGAAAGAATGTAGAGATATGACTATAAAATGAAGATAAAAATGACAGATATGCCAGAAGGCTGGAATGATTCAGCATCTCTGTTTCTACAATGCAGGACTCTGGAAACCGCAGCCCTCTGAGACATATACTGGCAAAGCTTTAGAGAGGATCATTATGCCACTGAAGTGCAAGGTATGCAAACTAACACCATGGATAAATATAATATATAATAGGTCCAATATTTTAGTATTTCAGTGGGATTTAGAAAGATCTCTCATAATAACTTGTGGATGGGAGAGAGTACTGTGAGCTGAAAGCTGGTTGCTTTGAGGTTTACCAAGAATGATACCCAAATCTGCAGCCAGTGCTCAAGGTAAGGCCAGGCTGCAGGACTCTGTCCTTGGTACCACTATGCTCAAAACTCTTAACTCTATCAAATGTGTGGCTAATCCACTGATAAGGAGAGTAGTAAACATGTGATTATCAAGAATACAGACTACTCCTATCAAGTTGGACAGATGGACTAACTCATGTGGGAGCCAGGTTCATAACTGAAAGATGGCAGGGTTTGAATTAAGGAGAAACACCAGTTTTGTTGTTGGATAGCCTTGCGCATGTCTCCGTAAGCCTAAATTTCCTGCTCTGTAAATATGTATGTGCTTGAATAAATAAGACTGAATTAGTTCTGGTACATGATAAATATACAACAATTTTATTCTCCTCAGATTTCACTAGTTGAATGTGACAGAAATAAATGCACAGAAAACTGAATAAAGTATATAAAATTGTCCAGTATCATACATAGTGCTGCTACTCCAGGAAGGAAACCTAGTTCTTAACAGCAACTCATTAGAACATGGCCTGAAAATTCTAGTTGACAGTAAGCTCAATATAAACAAATATCATTACTTCTTTTAAAAATACAATTATAATCATCATTAATTGATCAGAGGAGGTAATGTTTTCTCTTTTTCTATTATTTTTAGATCACAACTGAGGAAAATGTTCCTCATGATGACCAGGGTATGGGAAACATAGCATTTAAGGCAGGACTGAAGGAAGAAACATGTTTTACCTGGTTTGAAACAACTCAGAAGAGATGACATGGCGTCGGTGCTGTGGCGCAGCGCGTTAATGCCCTGGCCTGAAGTGCTGGCATCCCATATGGGTGCTGGTTCTAGTCCCAGCAGCTCCTCTTCCAATCCAGCTCTCTGCTATGGCCTTGGAAAGCAGTAGAAGATGGCTCAAGTCCTTGGGCCCCTGTATCCACGTGGGAGACCCGGAAGAAGCTCCTGGCTCCTGGCTTCAGATTGGCGCAGCTCAGGCCATTGTGGCCATCTGGGGAGTGAACCAGCAGACGGAAGACCTCTCCCTCTCTCTCTGCCTCTCCTCTCTCTGTGTAACTCATTCAAATAATAAATAAATCTTTAAAAACAAAAGGAAGAAGAGATGGCAGATGCATTCACATATCTGAATGACTTACTCGGGAAAGTTCAGAACAACAGGAAGAGTTGGTGGGCTAAGGATCAAGTTGAGAAAGGTCAACTCATTGACATAAGAAATACTTAGGTAGATATAAAAAGGAAAGTTTCCTTGTTAGATAGCATGTTTCCTTTCTCTAAAAATATTGAATCAGGAGTTAGATGTGGAGATTCCTATCTGAAAGAGGAACACAGAGGGGAAACTGTGTGTATGTGCATGCAACTGTGTGCGTGTGGGAGAGTTAAGTGTTTATTGGATGGGGATGAGAAAGAACACAGTGATTCCCACTCTATCACTCATACATAAGGGTCATACATAACAGCAATGGGATACTAAGGCAGGTGATAAAAGGGGAATCTATCATTCAACCAATATGGGCGATACAGTTCTGAACCCTACTGGACAAAACTCTGTGGGGGAATTTTTCATAAAAAATATTTTCTTGAGTTTAAGTGACTGTAACCTTAAATCAGAGATAAGTTGAATATCCAGGAAAGTAATTTTAGAGCAACTTGAAACAGGATAAGCTAAGCAAAAACACAAAATATTCTGGGTGTTCTTCAAAATAAATGATAATAGAAAGGAGAAACTGTAGGATTGCTTCAGTACAAATGAAATGTGATATAAGGTGATAACATGGGGGCATGCGTATTTGAAGGGTAAGTTCATTTTATCCCTTTTTGATTTGAGAAAGTAGGATTTATATGGGAGAAGAGGGTTCTGTTTAGTTAGGGATATAGGGGGCTCTCCCAGTCTCTGAAAGGCCAGGTCTTCCTCCCTACCCTACCCTTTAGCAGCACCTTCCTCTCCATTCTCTCTGTGGATGACCTTAACACTTATTTCATCAAGAAAACAGAGAAATCAGTAGAAGACTCCCATGTCTTCTCAGCAGGAATTCTACCGGCCTCCTTCCTTTGTGTCCTGCTGCTCTGCCTTATCTACTGTGGGCCTATCAGCTTCATTGGGTGTCCTCCACCAATCTCTTCAAAGGCTCTGCTTTTGCTTTTATAGAATCTGACAATACTGACCTTGGAAGAGTTGAGAGTGGAATGATGGTTACAAGAGGCTGGGCAGAGACTGGGGAGGTAGCTATGTGGAGAGACTGATTAACAGCTACTGAGTCATAGTTAGAAGAAAGATGTCCTGATGTTCTACTTCACAGTAGGGCGACTACAGATAATGATAATACACTGTATATTTCTTTCAGAAAAAAGCTATAAGACAGAATTTTGAGTTTTTTTTTTACCATAAACATGATGTTTTAGGAAATGCATATTTACTTTGGTCCATATGTGTATACATGTACAATGTATACATATGTTGACACATCAGATGGTACTGCACAAATACATGCTTTTAAAATATCAGTTAAAATTTTAAAATTAAAACAAATAACATTCAAAGTATACAACCTCTACAGGTTGTATACCCCATGTCTCTTTCCCCAGTTTTGTTTCTCATCACTGTGAGCATTATTCCTCCCATCCTGGGTATGCTGGCCTCTGAGATTCCTTAACAAGCCAAGCTTGTTCACGGTTTCTGCACTTGCTGAATACTCTTCCACCAGATCATCATATAACTCACCTTTCATTTTAGGCTCACTCAAAACCATTGCCTCAAAGAAGCCATTCTTATCAATCCTTTTGAACACAGGGCCAGTGTCTTTCTGCCCTTCTACTTTCTACTGATTATCCTAGTTTATTTCAACATGTTCCAAAATCTAGAACAGTACCAGGCATATAGCAGGTGCTGTATTGTTACCTGTTGACTAACTGTATGAGGATCAATTTATAGGAATAGTCAATCAAAAAAGGAGAGACCGTTTTCGTTATAATGGACTTAGGGAGCTACTAAAAGATTGGAGACAGAACATCTCAGTGAAGTATCTGCCTGTGAATGGCAGGGAATCTGTGTGTAGTGGTTTATATCCCAAGCAGAAGGCATGAAAGTGCCAGGGTGCACTCTTATTGCTGTAGAGAATGGAGATTTTCCTGGTGCTATAAAGCATTTCCACCCAAATTTTGAAGGGAAAATCTTTATAACCTCTGTTTAAGATCTAGCTCAAAGCTGGCACTGCATATCCCTGAAGAAGCCACTTCCTGCTGAGAAGCCACCTCCTGCTGGAACCTTGCCTTGATTCTCCTTCCCAAAGATGCCCCTTCTCAGGATGAAGCAGCCAGAGCAATCATTGTCCAATCCCCCTAACAGATGTTAGGGTACATTCTTGTTAAGGGGAGAATGTGAAGAGTCAGATGGGTTAATAGATATAGTGGTCCCAACGAAATTTCCATATAAAATATTTGCTCCCTCCCCTAAAATGTTATCTTTAGCAAGAACAAACAGGCCATCCTCCTTCCAAATTTACCATGAGAATAGCAAGAGAGCTCTTCCTGAGCCCACAACTTATCGTGAAAACAAATTACCTATCCCACCCTTCTGTATGGGTTTTGTTTTATCATGAGCAGGTGAGACAGAATGGAGAATTATAAATCAGGTCTTTTGATGGGTTTTGTCCCAGCATGGTAACTGAATGCTAATCTGATCGTCAAGTTTGTTTGTTTGTTTGTTTTTAGAAATTATACTTAAAAACCCAGTGCCATGAGGTTCTTTGGGCTTTTTTCCTCTCTTGGAAGCAGCTCTGGCTGGAGGTCTTTGATTCTAATAAATCTTTTTAAACGTTAAAAAAAAAGACCTAGCTCAGTCACAGGTTTGAGAAAGGTATAGGAATATCTCATTGCAAAATAATTTAAATATATGTATGTCTATAGGTCATCAAATTCTCTTCGACCAGATATTACCGACTCTGATCAGGGGAGATTTCTATCCCTGGTATCAGAAGCCTCTCTGCAGGTTTCACTGCTCTGCTCAGAAACCGTGACTCATTTCATTTGTTCATCATTATTTTAAAGTTCTGTATTAGTCCATGGCTCCAAAAGGGAAACACAGTATATAATTATGGTGTTACCAGTGTAAAACAAGTATTTAAATGTGCCTGGTTGGCAAATGTTAAATTTTTCTTGAATTGGAAGCTCTGAAATTGTAAATGTAGGGAATGAATGAGAACCCAGCCTGATGTACTGCTGGTTTGTTCCTCAGTACCTCTACCTCTTGGTTGCTCAGAAAAATACTGGTAGGAGCCCATCACCCCAAGCTGTTACCTGATAGCCCACCTCTAATCGAGGGTACTAACCAGTATGGACTGGGATGGATTCTGAGTCTTGGACAGAGGCCACCACATACTTTTGCTTACTTCACATCTTCTGGATGTTTTTTGCACAGAGGCTCAATGGGTCTCTGAAAGTCAGTCTACATCTCATTCTCAGTCAGAATTCTCACCACCACCATCTCCCTTCACTCATTCCTTCAGACTCAGGTCAAACTTCCTATTTACCTAGAATTTATCCAAACTCCACTACTTTGTAGACCTGTGCCCTTGAAAAAGAGACTTTATCTTTCAGGACTTCTGTTTGTTCATCACTAAGATGCAAACCAAAAGTTATTTACTGGAGGTGTTGTGAGGAAGAGATAAAACAATATTTATGAACTGGCTAATCTGAAACTTGGAACGTGGCCATGATGAGTGTGACTAGCGTTTTTATGGTTAGCCACAGCACTACAGCCAGACCATTTGTGGACTAAGTTACCCCTGTTATCATGTCATTCTTTTTACTATCTAAACTCTAGGAATAACAAATTCTTTCTCGTGTAAGTATTTCTTCGCATTTTTTAAAAAACAAGACCCAAATGCCTTCTGTGCCCACTTCAGTGACCTGTTTCTGCACTATAAACAATAACTACTTACTGATGGACCAATAAAGTGCATGTAATGGGGTTCTCCACATCATTTCTTTGGAGAAGAATCTTATTACAAGTCAGTGTTTCCCAAAATATATAAACATTGAAGGGTGCCAGATGATTTTAGGGGACATAAGTTTTTGTTTTGGTTCAACATCCAAAAATCAATAAACGTGATTAACCACAACAAGCAAAAGATCAAAAAACATGATTATATCAACAGATGCAGAGAAAGAAGATGACAAAATTCAACACCCTTTTATGATGAAAACCTTAAGTAAATTGGGTATAGAAGGGACATTCCTCAACATAAGCAAAGCAATTTATAATGAACCCATAGCCAGCATCCTACTGAATGGGGAAAAATTGGAGGCATTCCCATTAAGATCCAGAATCAGACGAGGATGCCCACTCTCACCATTGTTAGTTAACATAGTCCTGGAAGTTTTAGCCAGAGCTATCAGGCAAGAAAAATAAATCAAAGGGATACAAATAGGGAAGGAAGAAGTCAAACTATCCCTATTTGCTGATGACATGATTCTATATATAGGAAACCCAAGGAGACTACTAGAACTCATAAAAGAGTTTGGTAAAGTAGCAGACTCTAAAATCATGGTAAAGTAACAGACTCTAAAACCAACACATAAAAACCAATAGCCTTTGTATATACAGACAATGCCATAACTGAGAAAGAACTTCTAAGCTCAATCCCTTTTACAATAGCAACAAAAAAAATTTAAATACCTAGGAATAAATTTAACCAAAGATGTCAAAGATTTCTATGAAGAAACTTACAAAACATCAAAGAAAGAAATAGAAGACATATAAATGTGGAAAAATCTGCTATGTTCATATACTGGAAAAATCAAGATCTTCAAAATGTCCATACTACCAAAAGAAATGTATAGATCCAATGTAATACCAATAAAAAATACGAACATTCTTCTCAGATCTAGACAAAAATGATGCTAAAATTCATATGAAAATATAAGAGACCCTGAATAGCTAAGGAAATCTTAAACAACAAAAACAAAGCTGGAGGCATCACAATACCAGACTTCAAGATATACTACATGACAGCTATTTTTTTTTAATTTTTTGCCAGAGAGAGTTATGGACAGTGAGAGAGAGACAGAGAGAAAGGTCTTCCTTCCATTGGTTCATTCCCCTAATGGCTGCTATGGCCAGCGCTGGGCCGATCCGAAGCCAGGAGCCATACTCCTCCTTGTCACCCTTGAGGGTGCAGGGACTCAAGCACTTGGGCCATCCTCTGCTGCCCTCCTGGGCTACAGCAGAGAGCTGGACTGGAAGAGGAGCAACCCGGACTAGTACCCGGCACCCCAACCAGGACTAGAACCTGGGGTGCTGGTGCTGCAGGCAGAGGATTAGCCAAGCAAGCCACGGTGCCGGCCACATGACAGTTTTAATCAAAACAGCCTGATACTGGCACAAAAACAATCCTGTAGAACAATGGAGCGGAATAGAAACCCCAGAAATAAATCTACACATCTACAACCAATTTTTTTAAATATTATTTTTCTCTTCTTTTTTTAAAGATTTATTTATTTATTTATTTAAAAGGCAGAGTTACAGAGAGGCAGAGGCAGAGAGAGAGAAGTCTTCCATTCACTGGTTCACTCCCCAGATGGCTGCAACGGCCAGAGCTTTGCCCATCCAAAGCCATGAGCCAGGAGCTTCTTCTGGGTCTTTCATGTAGGTGCAGGGGTTCAAGCAGTTGAGCCATCTTTTACTGCTTTCCCAAGACATAGCAGAGAGCTGGACTCTTTGGAGCAGCCAGAACTAGAACTGGCACCCATATTGGATGCAGACACTGCAGGTGGAGGCTTAGCCCACTACACCAAAATATCAGTCTCCCAACTTAACTTTGACAAAGGAACAAAAAGCAACCCTTGGAGCCAAGACATCCTCTTCATCAAATGGTGCTGGGAAAACAGGATCTCCACATAGCAGAAGTATGAAAAAAGACCCCTACCTTACACCTTACACAAAAATCCACTCAAAATGAATCAGAGACCTAAATCTAAGATGTGATATCATCAAATTACTAGAGAACATTGGGGAAATGCTGGCAGACATTGACATAGGCAAAGACTTCTAGGAAAAGACCCCAGAAGCACAGGCAATGAGAACCAAAGTTAAACACTGGGATTACACCAAACTGTGAAGCTTCAGCACTGCAAAAGAAACAGCAAAGTGAAGAGGCAACCGACAGAATGGGAGAAATTATTTGCAAACAATATAACTGACATCAGATCAACTTCCAGAATCTGTAATGAGCTTAAGAAACTCAACAAAAAAAAATCCAATTAAAAAATGGGCAAAGGACCTGAACAGACATTTTTCACAAGAGGAAATTCAAATGGCCAATAGGCATATGAAAAAAATGCTCAAGATTGCTAGCCATCAGTGAAATAAAAATCACAGTATGGAGATACCTCAGAAATCTGAATATAGACCTACTATACCATACGACCCAGCCATTCCACTCCTGGGAATCTACCCAAGGGAAATGAAATCAGCAAATGAAAGACTGATCTGTATCCCCATGTTCATTTCAGCTCAATTCACAATAACTAAGATATAGAAACAACACAGATGTCCATCAAGTGAAGACTGGATAAAGAAATTATGGTATATATACACCATGGAATACTATATAGTGGTAAAAAATGAAATCTTGTCCTTTGCAACAAAATGGATGCAACTGGAAACCATTATACTTAGTGAAATAAGCCAGTCACAAAAGGACAAATACTATATGGTCTCTCTGATCTGTGGTAACTAATAGAATACACAAAAGGTAATCTATAGGAGTCAAACGGACTCTTTGAGATGTGATGATTTTGAACAGCCCTTGCCTTGACTGTTGGGGAACAATGTTTTTCTTGTTTGCTTGTTTTGTTCTTTACTTCTTTTTTTTCTTCAAACTAATCAGTGAACTCTCTACTTGGTGTACGGTTAATCTTATGAGTATAAAAACTAACTGAAAATTAATCTCTAAAAAATAAGAATGGGAAAGGAAGAGGGAAGAGGAAGAAAGGTGGGAGTATGGGTGGGAGGGAGGTGGTGGGAATCATCATGTTCCCAAATCTGAATATATTAAATGCATGAAGTTGTATTCCTTAAAGAAAATTTAAAAAATCCAGAGTTGGGAACATTTAATATCTACAATAGAAAAATATAATTAGCATATCAACTCACAGATGACAGGTTTAGGATAAAGCTAAGAAAAATAAATCAATTAAAATCATATTCATTATAGCACAGAAAAATTTGTGTATATGTAATGCTATAACAAAAAATGACGAAGATGACATGTGAGTGACCAAACTGTAGGAAGCTGTTTGGATCATTTGAGGCTGATGAACAAAAGAGGAGCATTAATGGGCCCAACTGCTCTATGCTACAGTAAATTACATAAGGTACCTCCTCACTCCTTCGATGCCAGTCAAGCAATCCAAATTTCATGCAGCCTGATGCTCCAGAGTAGCTTAATCTTGAAACCCTGGATTGAGGGTCTCCCTAACCTGGAGAGTAGGTGAATTAATGTTTCTCTAGTGCAAAGGCAGTAGAGGGAAGACTGTTTCCTTGCAGCTCATATGCATGTATCCTCAAGTCTTTGTGTAAAACATTTATGGACCCTTAGGAGGACGTGATAGGTGTTGTCACATTCACTTAATCAGATCTGGAGCAATGTATTCTGTGTGGACCTGGAGCAAGGCATTCAACAAGTGCCCTTATTCCTACAATACAGGGATCTCAGGAAATGTTGGGACACTATCCTAAGTCATCATAAATCATTTCCCCCTAAATGGCACACTGGAAGTGTTACTGCTTAAAAATCACCTCCTGCCTATGAATTCCCTTATTGTATTTCAGCCATGTTTACTAGGCCTGAGAACAGCTCAAACACAATAGACCATCATTTCTCTGAAGCACTAATGAAAGCTACAGCACTGAACACAAATCAAGCCGCTTGTTTCACCCAGTGCTATTTGAGGAGAGCTCAGTGTGTACCCCAGTCACATAGCAAACTGGATCAGTTCTCCTGGGGAAATCCTTAATGTGCACCACACCTGCCATAATGAGTAAGTTCTACTTTGCATTGCACTATTTATAGATGCCTGCTACTTTCACACATTTTTAAAAGCCCCCTTCTACAGCTAACAGTTGAACTGAACACTCTCAGCTTGTCAGTTTTGCTGCTAAATGGTGCTTAAAGTTTTTCTGCAGGTGTTATATGATTGCATAGACACTTTGTGCTCAAACAGAAACAAATGAGGCTAGGAGGATACCTCTGCCCTTTAGAAATCTCCAGCTTCTAGCTGACCTATATTCCATTCAGAAGTGTTCTGCAGCAGACATTTTCCAGAGAAATGTCATATTTGGTAGAGTCTCAATGCAGCATAATCGGAATCAGAAAACGTGTGGAAATGCTACACTTTTCAGGAGTGTGACTGGTCATAAAGTCACAGACTGCACAGAGAAACTGCGATTTCTGCTGAGTCACTCATTCTGCAAGACTTGACTGATCTCTAATGATTGTTAAGCCCTATTCTATGCACAATTCTATGGAATTAGGGCAATGAACCAAACAACCTACAGTATCTACCCTCATGTAGCTTATACTGTATATAGAGCTGGAGAAAGAAAAAAGGAAATACACCTATCTGTTAATTTCACATAGTAGTAAATACTAGGGAAAAACAAAAAAGGAAGGAGCAGGATCTCAGATACAATTGCAGTGCGATCAATAATCTTGACTTGGTGTTTTGAGAAATTTATCTGTAAAGTGATACAATTTCTCAAATGTTCAGTAATTGTAACAACTGGAGACACCGTGGCTTTGAATTTTCTTTATGCTGATAGTGAGGGGTTTGGTAGTGTACATCCTACTCCTTAGCTCCCCATGGTAGTCACCTTGGCCAAATGAGAGGCAGATGGAGATGAAGGGACAACCTGCCCATAGTAAAGGTGCTTGTCTGTTTATACTAGCCCCAGTGATTATGTCTTCAGTAATAGCAGAGTCTGACCTAACGACTTTGGAATGCATTTGTATCTGTTCTTTGTATGACATTTCATACTTGGTGGGTTCAACCGGCTTTGATTTCCCTTCTCTGAGACTCACTCATTGTTAGAGAGGCTCAGTGATGGAACTTAACAGGGGAAGCAGAACAGGTCAGAAAATCAGAGTAAATGCCCATCATACATCTGAATAGTAGTATTGCTATAAAGTCCTAGTGTAAAAGTCATACTATCTATCTGCTGTCATAATGAAAATTTAGACCAATGAAGCATCAAATTGTGTGCATCATGAAGACAAGAAAATGCTGAATACAGGAGGAAGAACCTTTAAAATTCCTGCCCTTTCCCCTTCACTCAAGCTTGCCAGCCTCTCCATGGTGTCAAGGGTACACAATTATTTCTCAGACTTTTATTTTTCAATAGAGGCTGAACCTTCCTGAATGTACTCTGAATAGCTTGACTGTTCATTCTTAGGGCTACTGGACATTTTCAGACTCTCAGCTTCATATTTTTTATATCAACTTCAGTCCATTACGACCAAATTGACATTCTAGGAGGGAGAAAAATCCTACTCAAACTCGCATGGCCTTATTCTGAATACAGTCTTGATATAATTTTCCTGAGTACACCAAAGTTGGAAATGTAATAGACATGAGGTCCTCACATCTTCCTATATTTTTCACCTGGCCAGAATTCTTGGTCAAGACTAACATAAGCAAAGAAAAACATCCTGTGTGGAAAGAGGAGACAAGTCAAAGAAATAATATACCAACTCCAGTATTCCATATTTCCTCTACACAAACATTAGAGTGCTATGATTTAATGCCTCAGCTGTAAGTGAGCAAAGTCACAAATTATCACAAAAGTCTATCAAGCCAGAGTCTATACAAATTTCCTCTAATACTTCAGACAATCATTTCAAGGGGACAAACTGCATTCACTAGTAATCTGCCCAATAAAGGACAATCAGATCAACAGATTTTTTAAAAATAGATATATATATATATATATATATATATATATATATATATGTGGCAGAATCTGTTAATTCAAAAGATCTTTTCCCTTGGAATTTATCTTATCTTTAAAAATGGGTCAAAATGAGATTGAACACAGATCTCCTTAATATTGTTAACAGAATGTAAAGTCTCTAAACATCAACTTTAGTATCATAGGGACACTCATGTCATTTTTTTTTTACTATCACCATCATTAAAAAATTTACAAGAGCATATGAAAGTCTAAAAGTCTTTTTATTTTTACATTTTATGCCATAAGAGACATGATTAAAATGACAAGCTCCCAAATAACATTAATAATGCATTTCCCCTTTATCCAAACCAAATGTATTTTGCTCCTAAGAGATGTTTAATCCATTCCCTTTTTTGGGAAGAAAAAAGAAGTGGGGGATGAAAGGATTTAAAGTTAGAACTGGCATTTAATGAAAGACACATATTTTACTTGTGATTATAAAATAATTGCTGCATTAATTTTGAGTTCAGACAGTAGTGTTTGATTTAGAAATGAATGAAAAGTAAGTTATGTTTCTGCTAACATTCTAGCTTACTTCTATAGGACAGAATTGTTAAAAGTTATAGTTAATTATGCTATGAAAATACTGGAGTCCATGTTCAGAATCTCACCTATGTTTATGGACATTTGGTCCAGGAAGCACCAGATCTATATTTATAGAATCAGTTTCAAAGAATGAGTTAAAGTGTTATAAGACTTGAATTGAGAAGCTTGCCATTACCCTTTTCCTCCACTATGCCCCACCCATTCATCAAAGAAATTATTCACACAAATGGTCAATTGCAGTCACTACTATTGGAGCCTTGGGAATAGAGCTATAGGATAAATGCAGATGAATGTCATCTAGCTCCTTTGAAGTTTCAGCCTTCTTGCATTGGCTTAGTCCCTGTTGTGGGGTGGTGGTTAATACTTCAGGGGACACATCTGTCTCAGAAGGTTCTTCTGCACTGAGATCAGGGGCTGGGAGGTGGGAATTTGGTCAGCGATTAAGACTCTGGCTAGGACACACACATCTCACATCAGAGTACCTTGGTTCAAGCTCCGGCTCTGTTCCTGATCCCAGCAATGCAGATCCTGAAAAGCAGGGGTGATTGCTAATGTTGCTGGGTCCCTGTCATTCACATGGGAAACCTGGATTGAGCTCTGGGCTCCCAGCTTCAGCTTGACCCATCCCTGTCTGTTGTGGGCATTTGGGGAGTGAATCTGTGGTTGGGAGCTCCTCTGTATGTCTTTTTCTCTCTGTTTCTCAAATAAATAAAAATTTAAAAGAAAGCTCAGGGGCTGGTAAAGAAATAGAGCTCTCTTTAAGCTTTCTTTTGTGTGGTGTGCTTTTCTGTCGATATATCTTTCCTTGCTACCAACACAGTAATAATAACTTTTTTTTTTTTTTTTGACAGGCAGAGTGGACAGTGAGAGAGAGAGACAGAGAGAAAGGTCTTCCTTTGCCATTGTTGGTTCACCCTCCAATGGCCGCCACGGCTGGCGCACCGCGCTGATCCGATGGCAGGAGCCAGGTACTTATCCTGGTCTCCCATGGGGTGCAGGGCCCAAGCACTTGGGCCATCCTCCACTGCACTCCCGGGCCACAGCAGAGAGCTGGCCTGGAAGAGGGGCAACCGGGACAGAATCCGGCGCCCCGACCGGGACTAGAACCCGGTGTGCCGGCACCGCAAGGCGGAGGATTAGCCTAGTGAGCTGCGGTGCAGGCCCAGTAATAATATCTTTAGCAAGGTAGTATTGGGACAGGAGCATAGGAGAAAGAGACCAAAGCTGTAAAATTGTATCCAGCTCTCACAGTTCAATGTGGTACAACTTAGTCAACCAGAAGCCAGTTGCAGGATTTCTCTGTGGAAGTTCCAGCAAATAACATAGAGCACACCTTTACTTGACCTTCTCCTTTGTGCATTTGCTGCTCACTTGTGCACTGCACAGGGACAAAGGTAGACATGGCAGCTGTCCAGACAAGACTTCCCAGTGCTGGGACAGATCTCTCTGGAAGTGACTTCCTGCCCAAAGGTCTGGGAGCACTACCTTCTTCGTTGTCAGAACAAGCATTCAGAGTACATTGAAGCAAAACAGGAAAGAATCAGAACTCTCAAGTTGCTGGTCAGGAAGCAGTTTCCCAGAAACTCATTAATTTTTCCCGTCATATAACAGTAACAATCAGCTTTTAAACATTGGCATTTTAACCCTCCGGCTGGTGCAGCCTGTTTTCTTGGACTATACTAAAGAACTAAGATTCAGAAGACCTCTGACTCCTTTGGCCTCTACCTTATGAAAGACGAAGAAATGGTTTGTTTCTGCTCAAATTCTAGGAAAACCACCTGTGCAACCTACAAAAGCATTCATGATTCCAGTGACTTAAGTTTGAAACACACAGAGGAAAAAAAAAAACTGTAACAAATCACTTGTGTATCACAAACTAAGGATTATGATGAGCTGATTCTGTGTCCCTATGATATAACTTAAAGATACTACTTAATGACTTTCAAAAAAGAGTCTAGACCTCAAACACATGCTGTGATTTAGGATGTGACACTACAAAGCCCATGAAAGGAAAACATTAATAACAGTATGTTTGTCTAAAATCACAGAAAGTATTAAGGCAGAGGGAAGTCTCTTGTCTCTTTTCAACAAAGGAAACTGAGTACCAGCTAATGTGGAGAAGCAAAGAGAGAATTAGTGGATAACTGACATTCCTGACTTCAAACATTCAGTATTTTCTTAATACTGACAAGGAGAAAGCAGAGAATCTAGTCCATGGCTGACTGCAGGTGTTTTTCTAAATGTGACCGACACTAAGAATGACCTTGTATAGGATGGAAAAAAAAATATCTTCTCACTAAGTGAGGCCATCAAATTACAGAATTCAAGTGACTGCAGCATCTTCAAGGCACCAAAACAAAGATACATATATCGTTTATAAGTCGTATACTTTCACAATGAATCTAAGCCTTCAGAATAAAAGTAACCATGTCATTCTTACAAAAATAAATAATCACAAAAAGAAATGCTTTAAAGTTGAACTCATTCTGCTCTTTATTCAAATGGAAAATTCCCATTTTCACTGACAGATTTGCCAGACTATTCAACTTAATGTCAGAACACTGCTTTATTTCTCCTGAATTGCTAAAACTGTTGTACTCTAAAATCCTATAGTTAAGCTTTAGCTGTACACAAATAGCTTGTTTAAAATCTATAAGCACATTATTTTTTAAAAATATATTAATGTTTTTAATGCTTTTCTTATGTACAATTGCTTCTACAAAGAGTTTTTCCATGAGTTACCTAGTTTAGATAAAGTTTTGAATTTCCTTCCCCCTTTAATTTGAGAACTTACATGCTTTTGTGTCATTCTTAAGATCAAAGCTTGTAAATATTGAAGTTTTAGAGTACAGACATTTTAAGACATTTCTCCAAAATGTCTTGTTGAAAAAGTGTAGATACTATTTATTGTATTACCAGAATCCAAATCACACCTTCCTAAGGAAACAAAAGTCCAGGAAATTTACAAGAATAGTTCATAGGAAGCAAATGCAAGTTCAAAGAGATGAGAAGAAAGGAGTAATTTTCATTCAGCATACATGATCTGCTACTGAAATTTTGAACACTTTTGTTCTGACAAGTTTGTCTAAGCAAAGAGATAGATGCTGCTGTGAAAGTCACGCCCTGAAAACAGAGGTGAAAGGAAGTAAATGAGTGACAGTTGATATAAATTCAAGTCATTTTACAAAGTATTCCACAACGTTGGATTACAAGATGAATTCACATACATTGGCAAGTTTTTCTAAAGTTTAGCTTTTGTGATTATTGTTTGAACAAGTGGTGTAGAATGCAGGCCACACTGTAGGAAATAACATGATTTTTATTACCAAGTTGGAACTATTTCAGATCATCAAATAACAGGATTCAAAAGTAAAACAGCTGAAAAATCCAACAGTCTGGTCTAACCTGGAATGCTCTGTCTCCTCACAGCCAATGCTCCATCAGGCGGCTTTGTCTGGCTGGCGGATTTAGTGTAGGGACTCTCATCTGCAAAGGTACAATGAAGGGTTGGTTAATTTCCATCCAGTTTCTAGTGCGTGAAGATCTTTAATGGATTGCAATCCTTCTGCCAGCGAGAGGTGATATGGTACAGTAGAAAGAGTAGGATGAGGTAGACCTCATCCTAACCTTGAGTTAGGTATGGGACAAGTCTTTGAAAATGTTTGGATATTATTTCAATTTCCTATAGAAGAGGAATAAAATTCTCACCTACTTCTTTGGGTTGTTGGGATCAGAAGCTGGTAAGCATGTGAAGACATTTATAAAATGGCTAGGAAGTATGCAAATGTAAAATATAAATTATTTGTCTCCTATATTCATTGATAAATGAGTATCAGTGAATATATGTTATAGAAAGACCAAAGACAGAATAAAATGGCTCAATGGGTATTAAGAACAACCAGGTAGAAGAACAAAGGAAATGAAAACAAATTAGTATTTCCAATAAGCAGATGATGAAGTATTAGTATCGCAGAATAAAGACACACAGAGTTAGTAGCTTCTTGCTGGATGTGTGAATTGCCCTCCAGTGTAAAGCAGAGGTGTAGGGATGTTCAGAAATAAATAAGACTAGAGAGCCAGGCTGAGAATAGCAAAGGAATGATGGCTTGGCAAAAGATGTGTCTTGAAATGAACTGATTTGTCCTCTCTTAGAAAGAGATGAAAATAACTTGCAGAGGGACAAAAAGAGCAACTGAAAAGACAGAAGGTAGGCAGCTCAGTGTGGCTGTGAGCATTAGGCAAGAAGCTGAATGACTGATGACACTGGGTGTCAAGATCATAGAAATGGTGGACCATCAAATCCTAAGTATTTTTTGACCTAGAAAAGGATTTAATCTGACTTGAAATACACAGTAGTAACGTACGGTGGGAATCATTAAGGTTAAAATATAAAAAAAAAATTCTTCCTAGTTTAGATGGGGATGTTTGTATAAAGTACAAGAGATATCTGAGAAACAACCTTAAAAATATCAAGAATAAGATGTATATGATCTGAGTAAATACAATTTAGAATGATTATCAATATATTCAGTCAAGCTAGATGACTCAAATGTTACTTCATGCCACAATATAAGGTCATTGTTGTCTTAACAGGAAATCATTAAAGTATTAAAATTAACCACATTGCCCGGCAAGGTATTAAATATAACAAGGATTTAATTCAGCAACAAGGCTTTATCATCTGAACACATTAATTCTCCCAATTAAGTGGTCTGTGTTTCAATATTGAAGATCTTCTTTCTTCTTATGCACACCTAGTTAAAAGGGTTTGCAATTTCTTCTCAAAACCTAGAAGGTCTTAATGAACAATGACAAAGAGAGAAGATTAACACTGCTGTAAACTGCAATTAAATTAAAGATTAGAAATCACACTGTCCATGCTTATGTTCCATTTGTCACACAATTCTTTATATACTTCCAACCATAAAGAAAAACCATCAACTTTCAGTTTTTAATACAATTATGTCATCCTTGTTGCTTTAGAGGCAGTACCTTAGGACTTTGACTCTTCTCTTTGCATATACAATTTTGAATATAATCTATAACTATGAAACAAAATGTAAGCACACTCTGCAAAAGTCTCCTTTGCCCTTCATTTGCACCTTAGGACTTGACAACATTTATCACAGTTAATTTAAGTATCAGGCAATATGCTTCATATATCTCCTATTAAAACTACTCACTTTATGTTAACAACTAAGATTATTTGCAAGACTGCTTTAAAATTATGTTTCATTATCCCAAAATTGGTATATTTATGAGTACTGAGCACTGAGCAAGGTGATAAAGGTCATAATAATCAGGTTCAGGGACAGTACCTTGGAAGTCTAAATGCTTTCCTCAGTTTTTGATTTGTCAAGAGTCCAGCCAATTAAAGTTTTGAGTTGAATCCAGTGTTGGATTTTCTTAAAGGGCAATGAGATATTTGCCCAGGAGACTCTGAGGTTATCTGTACTTAATTTTCTTTTAAGGAACCAATTCTTTAGGAATTTACCCAGCTTGCATTATAGAAGTAGTCAACTCTGGTAAAAGGTTTTCTCATTTATATTTGAAAGCAATTTCCTTGATTTAAAGCCAAGCCAGTCTAGTCATGCACATTCTTAAAAGGTTGAAACTGAATTATAGATGGCCACCTGGCCAGCTCTACATCACCCTATTCCCCATCCCCAATCTCAGTCCCAGCATCAACAGTGTCCTTAATGATCATAGGCAAATTATCTGGAAGCCAAAAGTTGTTGGTTAAATAACCAGACTGAAGTTTAATATTATCTAAGAATAGCTTGCCAAAGTCAATCAGCAAAAATTCATAATGGAGGTGAGGCAGAAGCTGGAGGCACAAGCTTGGCAATATTTATCACAGGAGTTAAGGAGATCATAGCAACAAAGTGGCATGATACTACTTAACCCTTGCCTTTTAGGAAACTTAGTTTCCAAGAATTGCTCTTTGCTTAAACATATGAGGCACTGTGGGACTTTTATAAAAAAGCATCCAATGGAATGAACATCAGCTGCCTTGATGTGATTTACTAAAATGCAACTGTTGATTCAAACTTCGAAAATAGAAATGAAGACAAGACATTGAATAAATCAGTGATCAATGGCCCCCTAATAGCATCTTAAACAACAAGAATATAGAGAGTGCACAATGTTGTGAAGAGCTATGGAAGTTTCTATTGTGATCTTCTCATATGGCTCTTACTGAAGACTTGTAGATATATCCAAGAATGTCATGCCTATCAGGGACAGTTGAGACTATTCTTTGATTTTGATTCTTTGATTCAGTTGAGACTAAAGCCCACAGTTGCAAATATTTAGAGGGATATACATTTAAATTGGGTCTTTTTCAATCAAAGCTCATTCCTCTTTATCTTATTACTTCTTGGACAGACAATGAGCTTTCATAGGTCATTTGGTCCTCATGTTTCTGTATCACAAAAATAAGTAGCCATACACACCATACATGCCAGTCAATCCCTATGGAGAATGTAATGAGTCACCACAGAAAATCTTTGTGTGTGTCTACAAATCTCGTTTTCTCCTTCCTCCACATATTTGTAATGGAAGAACACTTAAAATGGTACAATAGGACTTAGTTATACTTTTAGTTCATTGGAAAATTATTTATTTGAAAGACAAAGAGCGAATGAACACCCCTATCCCCTACTTAATTCCTCAAATGCCTGCAATGACCAGGACTGGGTCAGACTGGAGCCAGGAGCTAGGGACTCAGTCCAGGTCTCTCAAGTGAGTGGCAAGAATCCACTTACTTGAGCAATCACTACTGTCTCTAGAACCTGAATTAGCAGGAAACTGGAACTGGAAGTCAAAGCAAGGAGTTGATTCCAGGTACTCCAATGTGGAATGTAGGCATTTAAACAGCTATGCCAAATGCTAGCCCCTTTCCAGTTCACTTTTATGAAGCTAAAAATTTAACACAAATATCAATACAACTCATTGTTCCCCAGTACGGGCCTTAAAGGTGATTGAAATATAGGATCTATGTTAACACTTTATTTCATCAGGGAGATATTAACTAGACTTTCAAGTTCCATACAGTTTTATAAATGAATAAAAAATATATCAAATAAGAAGAGGAATAGAAAGTAGACTACAAGCATATCTACATATATATCAGCAGCTGGCACATACTAAGTCTTCATTAAATATTTGCTGATGGTTGACTGAATTGTATGTAACTTCTCAAACCAGAGTATTTGTTGTAAACAACCAACCTGAGGTATATAAACTTTACTCTTTTTATTTCTGTTTTTCTTTTTCCAAGGTTTATAGTCTAATGCTGTTAAAGTCATGTCCTCATCCAAAAGCTATTAAACACACTGACTCACTGTAAATTAAAAGTCTGACTTTTTATTCACTGATATTAAAACATATTTTCTTTCTTTTTCATTCAGTCTATAGAAGGATTTATCAAACATTCTTTAAAATAATTCCTTTAAACAGAAGAATTTTGATCTTCACACCAGACTCAGCCTTGACTTTGATGGTGTAGGATTTTACAAAGGATCTTTACTGGAAGTCAGTATAGAGGCAAAGCTGGCATTCATCTGGTGAGCTACTGCTCAATGAAATAAGTACTGCAAATAGTCATGAAGGGCATCTCAGGGTGTCAGAACTGCCAGCCTTTTCTACTGAAACCTTAGTAGCTGGCGAATCACTGTCACAAGGTGATCTCCCACTGCTAGGGGCTTGCCTATTGATCATAACAAGGAAGAATGTGGGTCCCTGTACAGTGATGTCCCATGAGGCTGGGGAAAATGCCTTCCATTAACAGTGAGAACTGATGTGGTGACAGAGGCATAGAAAGGACTTAGTCAAGCATAGACTTAAAGAAGAACAATGCGGGACCATCTGTCTGTCTCATTCTCCCGATTTGGCCAGTCTCTTCATGTGCCAAACAGATCATTTGTTTTGATTACATATTCTAAGTGAAGCAGGTGTTTATCAACTTGGAAAACAAACAGCAGGCACCTTATGAGCAAGGTTGCACTACGTATCACCAACAAAGCTGAAGTTGGAGATGGGAAAATCCTAATTGAGGAAGGGATTCAAGTTCTTTCCTATTCTGTTATCCTCCAGGGATTGCCTGGCATTAAACAACATCCAGGTGTAATCAGGCTGCTTCTTGTCGCTCCATCTCCCACCTCTGCCATTCCCAGGGTCTCTGCTTACCAAAGGAACTGGATATGATTACAGTTTCTGGAAGCTCTTGCTGTGTTCGGGGCAATGCTGAAGAAACAAAAAAATTTCCTTTGGCTGAGACTAATCAGCCTATGCAAAACAATTCCTAGCAACCAATTATGCACAATAGAGGCACCTGCTAAGCCAGCAGATCCCTTAACTTCTTGATTAGAAAAAAAAGACATTTCATGCAGTTAAACATTATGACCATTTCTTAGCAGCAGGAGACAGGCAGCTCAAGCCACAGTGCTCATGCATATCTTTAGGAACTCAGAAGAAGGCTTTGTTTTCCATAAGTAAACAAAAGGAAACCCATTGTGAAGGGAATAATCTGTCCCTGGAATTCAATCCAATTCCACAACTGCTAGTGCCTACTACACCTATCGCGCCTACTGCGTGCAGCCTAAGAATCAACATGGATGAAGGATACCAACACTTTAAGTGGAAAGACAATTGTGGAATTCTTGTTACTTCATAGGTTTCAGACTACAATGTGATGCTTCATTACCTGAGGAGGACAACGTGCATGGGCTTAGGGAATGGTGGGGGTGGGGCACAGCAAGAGAAAAGGAGATCTAGCAGAGTGAACTGATCCTGAAATCTGAAACCAAAAAATCAAGAAACAAGCCATTTTAGGTTTTCAGCCGACATGCAAGTTTTGTCTGGTGGGGAGCCATGATTTCTTATTCCTCAGGCCCTGTGAACTTCTCAGCCCAGTCCAACATGAACCTGTTGTGGTTCCTTCTTGTGGACACCAGCCCTACAGTTCAGTTTATTGCCTTGGTAGTTGGATGGCACACTCTAAAATTTAAGCAAGATTTCTTGAAGGATAGTTGCCAAAGGGTTTTGACAACAGGACTTAATTATGTCTTTCTCTTTTTATTAAAATTATGTAAAACTACAATCACAATGCCCCACATGTTTAAAGAAATACAAACTGAAAGATATGATCAAATGTCCCTTCATCAGTTCAAAACCATTCTTCATTCATGATTACAACAGCTTTATTTTTCTAGGGCCAAACAGAAGAAGAGCACTCTGGTTCTATTTTAAGTTAAAGGCTTGAGGTCCAACATAGGGTTTAGCTCTACTGATTTGGCATGCCAAGACTATAAACCAGATAGCTGCCTGCAAACTATCATAGAAGATGAATTAATTTCATTTCCTTCCCTAACCTGATAAGGCGGCCCACTCAGCCAAGTGTCAACCAAAAGGCAGCAGGAATGCACCTGAGCTGGATGGTAGGAAGCAGAGGCAGCATGCTGCTCCATTATAGTCTTTTTCCTATTAAGGGAAAATTTCCCCTTCTTCCATCCCTTTTGTTGGTTGTTTTGCATCTGCATGGCATTAATGTTTATTCTTGACGCTGCAGGTTTCCTTATAGTTTTATAATTCAGACACAGATGTGCTTCATATTCTTAAAGGGACTAGATCTTTTGCTTTTTGAACATTAAAAATCCATCATCCAAAAAGAGCACAGCTTCATTTTAAAAGAGATCTCTGGTGGTTTCTTCACAATGCTAGGATGTCTTCTAAAATTATATTAATCGTAATCACACGGCATTTCAATGATTACCTGTTCCAGCTAAAAAGAATACCAACCATACAGTTAATGTTCTTGTAGGCCTATCTTATAAGAGTATCTTTTCTGATATCTAACTCTTTGCTTCTCAAAATGTGAATGCAGATCCTTGGGCCCCCAGTGGAACTAGGAAATCACAGTGTGCAGTTACAGATTCTTCAGGTGATTCATATGCACATTAATGGTTGCGAAACCCTGTTCCAATTGATATGGCCTACAGCAATTGCACAGGTAGTGTGAGGATACCCCTGTTCTAAAGGCTCTCCTGGTTGTGACAGTGACAGATACCAGTAGTATCAGCAAACACAGTAGTATCTTCAGGTCTCAAACACTGCAATTATCGAAGTATTATGGAATTAATTCTTCAAAATGAAATGCAACAGGCAGACATTTGGCATAGTGGTTAAGCTGCAACTTGGGATGCATGCCTCCCATATTATAATCCCTCGGTTAAGTCCCAGGTCTGCTTCTGTTTCCAGCTTCCAGCTAACACAAACCCTGGAAGGCAGCGGGTGAAGGCTCAAGTGCTTGAGTTCCTGTCACCCATGTGGGAGACCCGGACAGAGTAACAGGCTCCTGGTTTAAGCATGTCCAAGCCCCAGCTATTGTGGGCATTTGGGAAGTAAACAAGCAGATGGAAGACATTTCTCTCTCTGCCTTTCAAATAAAGAAAGAAACCTTTTTTTTTTAAAGGAAATGGAACTGTTGTAATGTGAGGTTTTTCCATGAATTCCACCTTTTTCAAACATTCAACAGATCCCAAATGGCTAAATCATGGGGGTAACTGGATAAATCTAAGGTCAGTCTAACTGGGGCAACTGATACATTGCAATCATAATCTATTAGTCAGTTTATACATCGCCTAGGGTGGAAAGAAGAAATGGTGTTGAGTCACTACCCTGTAGCTAGTAAAGGGTAAATATGAGATGTTATATCCTGTCTTGTGACAGGGACACGAGAAAGCATTTTCCGTGGCACATCTTCCATGCTGTTCCATCAGATGCAAAATCGCTTCCTTCCAGCTACACAGTTCTCTTTGAATCAGGAATGTCTCCAGATCAGACCTTGACATCTGATTTGTACATATGAACAGAGGCCCGCTGTGACCCCAGAGCATCTGGTCAACCTTGTGGAAGTGGTGGTGGCAACTGTGCTGCTTGGTGACGTCTGCAGGCCTTTTGGACTTGTACTATCTCCAGCCAGGTTAATTTGTAAATCTGCTCTGAAATTAATGAGCATGAAATTGTATATTTTCTGCCTCTGGCATTGCTATTGCTAATGTGTCTGACTCAGAAATGGTATTTTTTCTGCTTCTTCCTAATCTTGTTCCCAGCAAGGACACATGAGCCAGAGTCACAGCAGAGACCTGCTCATCACCAAAGAAGCACAATTTCTGGAGGGCTGGACTTTGTTCCATAAAGCTCATGTTCATTACCATAGAAGATCCTGACTTGAAACTTTATATCTTAAATTTAGTACTTAAATCACATATTTTTTTGCCCCTTCTCTAGGTTTATTTATTTTGCATTTCTAATGTAATACCTACTTTAAAAGACAGAGCTTTCTTTTCAGTCAAGGATTTCCAAGAGTCCTTTTACATGATATCACTGCACAGACCTCTATATTTAGAAATTTTGAGTGTGATAGTTGCTAAACAAGACTAATGTCTGCTAATACTAACTGATAGAATAAAAAAGGGAAAGAACGATCCAACATGGGAAGCGAGATACACAGCAAACTCATAGAATGGCAGATGTCCTAAACAGCACGCTGGCCTTGGAATCAGCCCTTAAGGCATTCAGATCTGGCTGAAGAGCCCATGAGAGTATTTTAGACATGGAAAGCCAAGACACTCTGGCAAAACAAACAAACAAACAAAAAACAAAACAAACAAACAAACCTAAATGAAAGATCTCTGCAAGTGAGATCCCAGTAGAAAGAATGGGCCATCAAAGGAGGAGGTACCTTTCTCTAAAGGGAGGAGAGAACTTCCACTTTTACTATGGCCTTGTCGAAATAAGATCAAAGTCAGTGAGCTCAGGGGGCGTCCATGGCCTTGGCAACTCATGACTAGAGCCTAGGGAGATTATTGATGCCATAAACAAGAGTGTCAATTTGTTAAGTCAACAACAGGAGTCACTGTGTACTTACTCCTCATGTGGGATCTCTGTCCTTAATGTGTGGTTCAATGTGAATTAATGCTATGACTAGTGCTCAAACAGTATTTTGCACTTTGTGTTCTGTGTGGGGGCAAACTGATGAAATCTTTACTTAATATATACTAAATTGATCTTCTGTATATAAAGATAACTGAAAATGAATCTTGATGTGAATGGAATGGGAGAGAGAGCGGGAGATGGGAGGGTTGAGGGTGGGAGGGAAGTTATGGGGGGGGGGGATCCATTGTAATCCATAAACTGTACTTTGGAAATTGATATCTACTAAATAAAAGTTAAAAAAAAATAAATAAGCATCTATAAATTAATTTGGGAAACTACTAAATATTTTGTAGCTTCACTTTCTTCATACATAAGATAAGGGAAAAAAAAGAATAAGGCCAAGATTGATGAAAAACAAGAGGACGCACAAAACCTTCAGGATGACTCCATTTTAGGAGCTTTAAATCTTGTGAAGTATGTGAACGACCACTGATACCACTAGAAAAAATAATGCTCCATGTAAATCTGTGGGGAGGAGGCTTCCTGCCTAGGGTAAGGATTGAGAAGGCAGGTTTCTCTGACAATGAGTGGCATGACATTTTATAATTTAATGCACCTTTAAAAAGCCTGGTTTAGTTTCTTGCTGTGATTTTTCTTTATTTGTTTTTCTGTTAGCCAGCATAAACTGAAACAAACTGCATGCAGATTATACAAACACATGGTCAGATAGTTATTACGGCTGGTAAATTCTAAATGGAACTGGAAAATAAAGTAACACCACCATAGTTTAGGTTCAGTTTACAAGTCTTCCCAAACGGGAAGTCTGCCTCTGTCTCTAACATCATGGATTATAAAAAGGGGAAACGCATACTTTATATTCATCACCATGCCTTGAGTCAGTTTGGAGTTAGGAGCTCACATTGTTCCTCCGTGGTCACTGACCTGATGGAGATACAAGGGCCATAATCTATGGTCTATATGCACCCAGATCTACCTTGGTACCCTGAACTTCTTTTTCATGTCTTGAGTTTTTAGTGGCCTTAGAAACAGTGCTCCAAAGCACAAACAGACAAACAAAAACCACCCAAATATTTTTCCAGGCATCTATTTTCATAATTTTCAAAGCAATGAAACAAGAGATAGGTCTTTGTGGTTAGACAGAAAATATATATCAGAGTAAAAAGTAAACAGAAGGAAAAGCAAACCCTAGGTTACAGCCCCTGGTTGTATGTAAACGAGGCAAGTTATAAGAAGAAAAATGAGGTTCTGATTGTAGCCATATATTATTCCTAGATGTTTCTTTCATTACATAATCATATTATTGGCTTCCTCTTCAAGTAATAATACACATAAATTCTTACAGTCCTTTCCTTTACTTCTCAGTTTGTGCTTACTTGAATAAGTAGTTTAAGCATACTTAAGTCAACCAAAAACTGCAGATGTCAGCATTAATAATCCTATAAATAATTATTGCTGATATTTTTATATCATTCACTATATACCAGCACAATACAAGCCATTTTTGTATGTAATTTTATTTATTCTCATACTCAATAAAACTTAAAATTACAAAATGGACAGAATCATTTTATAAATGGAGTTCTGGTTTCAATGAAAAATTTAAAATCATTCCTCCTAAATAGTAGGTGCTTGGTTAGTCTGAAACAGTGCTACCCTTGCATTAAAGCCTGGAATGGCGTGGGTGTGTCACCCGCCTCGCACTGCACTTGGTGCCTCATGTGCATTATCAATACTTGCAACATGTAATTGGACAGTTACAACTACTCTACTTGAAATACAGATACAGAGGCTTACAGTGATGAAATATTCTGTCTAAATTTATCCTGAAGCAAAAAGTTTAAAACTGAGGCTTTAACATACATCTTTATACTACTCTTCATTTTTAAGGGATCTCTTTTTATTTACTTTTTAATAATTTTTAGTTTTTAACAACTATAATAGTTTGTTTACTAAAATTTGATTCAAATATGCTTTTCTGGAATTCTGTCTGTGTGTATTTATGGAATGCACAACTACACATAGCTGTCACTACTGGGTATCCTGTGTGATACAGGCACTTTAAGGCTACATTTGAAGATCTCCAGAAATTTCACTATAGAGAAAAAAATCATCACATGCAAGTTTTATATCTCACTTCCTTATCATGAATCCCTGGTTTAATTTATGAGATAAGATTCAAATCACTTGAAAGAATGTCTTGTAGTCAAGAACCGCCAAGCACTATAGGAGATGAAATCTGGCTAAATTTATCTCTCTGACTATCACCCTTTGTCAACCATTCTCTACTGATAGAGCATTTATGAACTGGTTCCTACAAGTGGTTTATCATATTAAAATGCATAAATACTGGGACAGTCTCTGCTCTCTTTTAGTATTCTAGATAACATGTTCATAGCCTGTGCTAACAATATTTCATATCTCTCATGAGTGTTCATGTGGCTGGAAATGGGAGGACAGGGGGAATAAATCTTGGACCAGTAGACATCCAACAACACAATGAAGAAAATGGTGGTAAGACTTGGGAGGTTGGCAGGGAGATCAGTGAATTTGCCTGGTCCTTCCTTAATCTCCAAGGCCTGCTGTACATCCAGCCAAGTTCAAGAGCAGAGAGCATTCAGAGATCAGTGGTCTGTGCAGCAGAGTCACTAGGCACACAAGCATAGACTACTTTGCTAGACTTATGAACTTCATGAAGTGCTTTTGAAATCAATGTTATCAACACCCTGTTAACGGTTCTTTTCAAGACTATCATCTTTCCTGGCCATGCATCATTTCAAGACCTATATGTGACCTCACTTGTTTATAGTTTTTGGTTTTTGCAAATTCTCAAATTTAAGCCCAATTTCTAATTGTGGATAAGTGACTCTATACACTGGTTCTAGAGATAATACCTTCTTGTTTAGTAAGGGGGTTGGAGGCAGGAGACCAAAGATTGCAGTTGGATGCCTTGGGAGTAACATATTTCATACACATGATTGGAGTTGTTACATATTTTGCTTTATTAATTCATTGCTAGGTCAAGCAATAGCAGATGATCACGTATCAAACAGATGACACGTGTTTTTAATGCATGATTAAAGCAGGATTTATCTTGGCTGTCAGCAGCCAGGGAATCTGTGCTTTTTGTTATTTAAATCCATACTTTGGATACTCTCTGGTTTTAGAGTGAGAGGCAATGATTATACAGACAAGGCCAGAATTTTATATGAAAAATACTCAAACCATTTTTAATTCACTCAAATTTCATTGTAACGCTGTTGTCACAGTTCATACTGATTTATAAATTGCTAGTTATGTGACCTTGGACAAGCTATTCATTCTCCCTGAGCTTCAGTTTCCTCAAGTATAAAATGCAAATACTACCAACCTCGTAGGATTGCTCTGAGGATTGGGTGAAATTGCACGAAAAATGCACCACGACTTGAACCACTGCTGTTCAAGAGATGCTGGGCCCTTTATGTGGTAGATGAAGAAGCTGAGTGACAGACAAGAGTCCATAAGGATCCCACAGCAACAGATCCAAGGGTACTTCAAATAGTTTAAGGAAAAATTGAATTAAGATATGTTTATTTTGGTGCAAAAAAATTTCAAAGCTCACACATAGTTTCTTTCATAATATTCAATTTTCTATGAGCTTTGAAAATCCTTTTTCAAAGTACTTTTTATAGCAATCAGCATATGACCTTGTAACACAAACTTTTTCAAGCAAGAATTTAATTTTATACTGATAAATAATACTTTCCTATCTATCTATCTATCTATTTAACTGATGAGACACTGAACCCTAGGGAACATAAATGCATCTTAAGATTGAACAGCTAATAAGAATCAGAGACAAGATTCTACCTTGGGTCTGCCTGACACCAAAGACCATTCTTTTGATTTTTATCACAGTGCCTCAATAAAGTGCACTCAACAAACAACCATTAGTGGAGGGGAAAGTAAACTTGATTCTGACCATTGTAGACCAAATTCTGTGCTACCCAAATCCAGATCTCCACTTTCTATCATGATAAAGACACAGACACTTGACACACTTTTTTTTTTTAAAGCTATGAACCACCATTGGGTAATTTTTCAGTGGGAGAAATTCATTGATTTTAAATGGTCTTCTATGACATGATTTGTCAGTGGCAAAATAAAAATTAAAACTCAGGTACCTAGATTTAACAACCCCAAAAATATCGAATTATCTTCATTTGCTTCTGAGACAAATTATTCAGACATACAATTTTCTGCAAATTACTTGCTTGTCTAACTCTCCTTGGGTTATATCTATCTCATCAATTTCAGTACTTTTCCCCATAAATCTCAGCTGAAAAAAAGATTCAGCTTTTATGGTTAATTAGGATAAAGGAAAATGCATTTCAAGCCCACAAAATGTGAATGTTTAATTTTGAACTGATTTTGTAGCATTATGCTCAGGACTCTTCCAATTTTCCAATTAACGAGTTACTGACATTTACAAACATCTAGAATAAAAGAAACCTTTCCTTCCATCACTGTTTGTCAGTTTCATTATTGAATGTTGAGTCTGCTTTGGGACACTTCAATCATGAAAGTAATCATGTAAAACTATATTGCATTCTATTAGCAATAATACCTTAGAGGAAGCTCATTTATGATAACTGAAACTTTCTCTGATTCGGTCTCATCTGACATGTAATTTGCCTTAAGGCATTTTAAAATCAGAAAGTCAAAGCCTCAGAAGGAAATTCCTAAAATTTAATTCTGAACTAGAATATATTTTGAAACAGATATTTTTCATATGAAATATAATATTGACAGACATCAAGTATTTTTCAATGTAAACATTGTTTAAATTTCTAGATCAACTATATATCAATGCATATGAGAAAAATCAAATAGGAATATACACACAGATGCATACATACTGATATATATATACACACACAGATACATTTGTAGACAGTTATCTACATATATCTATAATAAGCACTGCTAATAAATACATATCAATGGGAGATCCAAAAGGAAGCTTTAACCACAAGCCACCCCCCTTCTCCTATCTCACAGGGTGACACACAATGGCCCAAGTTGGAGATCACCATCATGTTCTCAGTCATTTCTTATGAAGCCTACAGTAGATAGACCAGGAACTTAAGAGTCAATGGCAAGAACCACATGGTACAGAGCTTCTGTAATATTCCAGGAATTTCAAAATTTCAGAAAATCTATCTTCATTTATACTTTAATGTATATAATTCATAAACTTTGAAATTCTACATTTAGGATTGCCACATGATATCAAGAGGCATTTTCAGACAAATTGGAATTTAGCCTAGAGACAGTCAAAAGCAAGAAACAGGTAATGCAGGTCCACAGCTTGGAAAACAAGTGTAATCAGAGAAATTACTTTGTCTCAGTGGTCCAAAGTGAAAACTCAAGCACAGCTCAGCAGATATGTAGAGGTAGACATGAATACCATTTATCCAACATTCACTGCAGAAGTAGCTTAGAAGGACTATGCACATGTGGGTGGATCTACTGAGCAATTCGGGGACTGATTTTAAGCACGGCCTGCCTGCACATTTCTCATATGTATAATTGCATTCTTTACTGACTCCTATGTTGTTTTAGACGAGCCAAACAAAACATCTCATATTCACTATGATATAAAGAGTAAACAACACATAATATAATGGCTATGAGCAAATAGCTCAGGCATTTGCTTCTTTGACAATTAGGAATGGATTGCTGGAAATAAAAGCATTTGTGCATTATCTGAAAACTATCGTATTTATGTAAACAAATATCATAACACTGAAATATGTGAGCACATAGATGGTACTTTTGTCATTACTTTCCCTCCAGGAAATGATTTCAGGGGAAACTTCTTTTCCCACTTATGAAGATTTTAGCTAAATTTCTATTACATTAAAAAAATCCTTGTGAAACTAAGTAGAAGGCTTTGTCACCTTTTTTAAATATCTACAAACTCAACTGAAAATTAAAATGTTAAATTTGGTGTAGAAACACCAGAAAGCCTCAAGCAATTCACATAATTAAATCATCTTTTCCCATTTCCTTTATCTTTTTTGTCTTTCGACCCTAAAACTTCCTTCTTGTGCTGCATATTTTTGCATAATAATTATAATATAAAGGCTGAACTCTTGTTCTATGGGTTCTCAGAATCATTTGAGTGTTAGCTGTTCTGTAAATAGTGTCAATCAAACTTAAGGGTGAGATATACATTCATTAAATCTCATTTTTATGATGAATCATGGAGGCCCATTGCAAATTTTATAAACATAAAGATGGCATACATTTATCACATTTAGTTTTCCTGTCATCATTGGAGATAACCAACTGGTGATAAGTAAAAGAAGGTAATTATTTCTCTAGAACTTTTCTTCCTAAGGTTTATACCAACAGAGTACATATGTACAATATATTATACTCATACATTGCCTAATGTTTTTTGCTTTATCTAAAGGTAGTCACCTGAAAATAGTTCAAACATAAAAAGGAGGGTCTTCTTTAGAGACTTAACATAATATGGTGGAAAGTACACAAGCTTTGTATTCACAAAATGTTTGAAACTTGGTTTCTCCATTTTACTTTGGACATGTCATATAAATTCTCTAAGCCTCAGCATTTTTTCATCTCTCATATGGGGATATTATGCTTTTCAACATTGTGGGATTTAATTGGGAAGATGGATGTAAAGTCCTTGCTATTTAGCATAGGCTTAATAAATACTGGCTTCTCCATACCATATGGGCTTGGTATGATTTCATGGACCCCCTGAACATTTAACAACTGCGCATTGATCATATTTGTTAGTAGAGAAAATCATACAAATGGAGATCTTTAAAAACCTGGAAATTTCATTTCATTTTCACATATTTCATATATTTTTATTAAATACACTGTCCTCACATAATAATTTGAATTAATTAGAGATGAATTCTAAGTGGGCTAGAAATGACTCATTGAAAGCATAAATAATTCCCAAAATACTTACAAAACCTATTAAATATAAAACACATCTTTAAAATATAAAATGGTAAATCTTCCCGGAGGTGTAACTTAGTCCCCTAAACCAGACACATCAAGTGGGCAAATGCCAATTCTTTCACAGTACTAGGATATCATTTATTAAATTACCACTTTAATAAGGCCCTGGTGGCCTTAGAACTAATGCTCCTTGTTAAGTTTGAGTTAGAATAAAGAGATTTGCTCACCTGATCCTTTATGCATAATTATCACTAACTGCACAAATCTGGTTTGTATTTATCCAGGAAGTATTTCCAAAGATGTTGCTTTCATATAGCCCCACTCTGGGATGTGCCCTATCTACACAAAGAAAACTTCCCATGTGTTATAATTCAGTTCAGAATTGTAATTAAATTAAATGTGAAACAACTGAATGACAAAGCTTCTACGACTTTTCCATACTGAGTAGGCACCAGTTGCCTTGTTTTATATGCTAAATGATGACAAAAGGGTACAGTGGTGCCATTATCCAGTTTGGCACCAAGTATGAAAACAAAGAACTTTCTGATTTCTTTCTTTCTATAAAATTTTATTTTAAAAAATGAAATATGGCAAAAGGCAAGTCCTCTTGAGTACTATAAATCATCTACCAGCTAGGATGAGAATCTGCTGGAAGGCTGCCCAGGACACACCAATTTGTTCTCTTTCCCTGGATCACTGTGAGAGTGCAATTACTTTTCACTGGATTTAGGTTTGTTGTTTGCAAGCATAAAATAAAGTATGTCTGCATTCTGGAGTTTAAGACTATAGAAATAGCACACACTTTAAACGCAGTGTAAGTAGTACTCACTTTTGGTTAGAAGGTTTAGAAATCATGTCTGAAAATGCATCATCATTAATGTTATTTTAAAATATCCTCTGATCTCTTCAATCTTCACATTTGGACAGCACCACAGGACTCAGTCTCTCTTCTTGTTGGTTTTGCACAGTATCTGCTCCTGGATTCCCACCTGCCTCATTGACCATATCTTCTCAATCTCCATTAGTGCCTTTTGCTACTTCTTTTTTATTTTACGTATTTGATGGGGATATACCTTAAGACTTTATATTTATATTTATATATATTTATAATATTTATGTTTATATTTATGGTCATGAATTACCCCCCGAGCTCCAGGCTCAGGAAACACCATTGCCTATATGGTGTTTCTGTTTGACTCTCTAAAAGCATTTCAATCTTAATATACCCAAAATAGAATTACTGATTTGTCAAAACCCCCACATATACATAGCATTTCCCACTCAACCAGTTAACTCAGGCCAAAGGCCATAGAGTTATCTTGGATCTCATCTTGCCCTTGCATTTTACTCTGAATCCTAAGCAAGTTTTCCTGCCTCTTTCTTAGAATTGGATTTTTCTTGACCTATGATGGGGTTATATACCAGCAAAAGCAATGGAAGTTGAAAATATTGTCATTTACTACGACTGAAAAGATCAAAAGTCACAACTGAAGTTCAGTTTGTACTAAATGTGTATCCCTTTCACACCATCTAAGACTTGAAATCACAGAATCTCATCATAATTAGGTGGGGACCATCTATATGTCCCAAATCCATTCCCTTCTTACCACCTGTACCATACCATCCTCATCTATGCCACCATGATCAGTCACCTGCACTGGTGAGAAATTTGCTCACTTCCTGTCCACATGACTGCCAAAGTTGACTATTGAAACATAAAAGAAAAATAATCACATAACTCCCCAGTTCAGTGTTCTCTAGAGGCTTCCCATCTCGTCTTCATCCAGATTGCACAGTGCAATGGGGCCCCTACCCCTCTTTCTCACCTCATCTTGTATCTTTCCCTTCTCTCTCCACTACTTTTCCGCCACACTGGCTTTCTTCCTGCTCCATCAACATGCAAGGTCATTCTCAGAGTCTTCAGCCTTTTTATTCCCTCTGTCTGGAACAGTATCCCTCTAGATCTTTGCACAGCAGTCTCCTCCCACTGCTGTGATCTCGCTAAGTCATCTCTCTGCTCTGAGCAACCTTTTTCTAACTGTTCCCTTTGCTTGATCATTCTTCCTGTTAACTTCCTTTCATTTTGTCCTCAGTACCTAGAGCTATCTGGGAATGTCTATATGTGCTTGTTCAGCATTTGTCTCTGCCCTACCTCCTACTAGAAAATAAGCTTCATTGCAAGCAGGAGACTTACATATACTGACTACATGTTTTGGTACATAATAGATATTCATCAAGTATCTGATACTGGAATATATTACATGCATTCTTGACCAATATACACGTGTGATTAAAGACATACTACATAATAATGCCAAACGTGACAGGTGAAATCTTTTACAACAATTTAAACATAGTGAAATCATGCTACAGGTCAGAGAGTTTAGGACTGGGAAGGGCCTTAGAAATTACAGTTAAATCTCCTTATTTCACAATGTTGTGAAACTCAGAGACAGTGAGTTAAACAGAGAGAAAGACAGAATTAGGCCCTACCAGGTTCTCATTGCAGCATATTATATATAACATATAACTAACTTATTGAACACATTGACTATATAAAGAAACTAAAGTTCAGTACCAAAGTTCATACTTTGTACAGAATATAAAAATATGACTTCAAATTGTAAGTTTTTTTCATATCAAATGAACACAGTGTTCCTAATAAATGGTAACTTTTTAATTAATGATATGCATTAGAATCAGGAAGACTTTTTAGGGACAACTGAATGACACATCTCTTAAAAAGGAAAGGTACAACTGACACTACCGACTACTCTTTATAAATGTCTCTAAATATCACTTGAAAAATCTGCACAGCTACGTCTCATTATGTGGGCAGCTTTAGTTAAGGGATGGAAATAATAACATCTCTTTTGAGTATCAGTGACTTTCCTGGAAACTGAAAGGCTTGGACTGCATTAAATTTTGGGACTCCTGGTATTATTTTTTTTTCTTTTAAAGAAATGTTAAAATGAGGCTGCCAAAATTACAGAATATGTAAAATGTTTACATTAAAATGAACATATTTACCCCCAAAAGAGTACTCTGTAACTGTAGGATACATAAAAATTGTTTATTCTGGGGAGCACTTTTGACCTAGCAGTTAAGACACCAATTAAGATACCCATATTCCATATTCAAGTTGGTTTGATACCAGGCTTCGGCTCCTGCCTCCAGTTTCCTGCTAATGTGAATCCTGGGAAGCAGTGTATGATGGCTCAAGAATTGGTTGCCTGTCATCCATGATGGGATAGACTTAGGTTGGTTCCTAGTTCCCTGCTTTGGCCTGGTCAGTCCCAGCCACTGAAAATAGTGAGCTAATAGATAGGAGTGTCTCTCTCTCTGCCCCCGCCCCAGCCCTCCCACCCCCTGCCTCTCAAATAAAATAAATTTATTCCTAGGGTACTAGAGACTGCAATTTATTCCAAGAACACACACTGTAAGATTATAAGAGGAACACCTACTCCTTGCAACCCTTTCTGTGAACCTCTGTGACACACATAAGCAAACATGGTAAAAGCCTAAATTTGAGGTTCTTTCTGAAGGTGGGACTTAGCCAAGTGTCCTTCCTAGTACCCAAGATGGACCTTGAGCACCTGATTTAATTTACTTAGCATCCTCATTCCAACTGCAAGCAAGCACTGTGGGGAGGAGATGAAGGTCCCATAGAAAGCCAGCTGGGACCAAAGACACAGAAGATAAGGGGCAGAACCTTTCAGCTCCAGAACTTGAAAACCAACCAAACACGCCAAGCCAAGTGCCGACGCCATCCACATCCCTCTCACCCACTGCTTCTCTGTTTCTGGGGGTAAAGTGACCAGCTGCTGAGAATCCACAATTCCCGTAGCCCAACTCTGAACAAAGACAAACTGCTTTGTTCAGGGCCAATGCACATCCTAGGCAAGAACGGAAACCAGATAAATAGTCTATTTACAAGAAAAAAATCCCAACGGCTAGAGTCTCAGATGCATGTTCTGAAAGGTCTGTGTGTCCTTGAGAGGAAAATCATAGGAGAAAGGAACCAAACTCATTTCCTTAAGAGTTAGGCAGTAATTTGATAAGCAATTAGGGGGGAAGGCGTGTGTGTGTGTGTGTGTGTGTGTGTGGTGAGATATGTATTAAAGGTCCCTTTCAGTTTGAAAAACTCACCTCCATAGTGTGGCTGAGAGCAAGCTCAGCTTTAATTATTCAGACCCCATCTCAGGTCTGACTATTCTCACCACAAAGGCGAAAACAGATGCTTGTAAATTACTGCAGTGGTGGTCCTATTCATCTTTCTTAGTGGCCTTATCCATGTAATAAACTTTAGCCCTTAATTATTTTATACACGAATGATGTTTAATCGAAACTAATGATATCAGGGAACTCACATCACCATATAAATTAATTTAGCAATCTGAATGCTTCATCACATGCTCTCTTTATTTCCCTCAACATTAATTAGAATAATTCTACAAAGAAAGAAGTTCAGGGACAATCTGGAGAGCCCACTATCCCACCCAGCATGGGCATATGCCAAGAGTTGGGCCACAGAAAGACAGGTTTGAGTTGGAGATCAGTTGCTAAGATTTTCCCAAATCTGAGATATTCTAGACAGATTCTTGATTTTAACATACCATACCAAAACTCTTAAGAAAATGGACTTGTGATATTTATAGAAAATGAAATATGGATATGAATTATAAGAAAACACTTTGCTTCATTCATAGGAAATGTAAAGACAAAAGAAATGTGACTTTTTAATGTCTGAGATTAAAAAGCCTACAATTGATTAATCCACATGTTTGAGACTGTGAGGAAACAGTCTCAGACATGGCAGATGGGAATATGGAACAGTAAGTCTTTCAAGAGGGCGATTTGGCAATATTTATCAATGTTACAAATGCATAGACCTTTTGACCTGGAACTCCACTACTGTGATTTATCTTACATGGATCTAATAATATTTATGAAGGCATTTTCCTTATAGTAATTCCATAATAGCAGAACTTTAGAAATAAGTCAAATATTCATAAATAAAGACTGAACACAACTCAAATGTTCATAAGTGAAGGCTTGTTTAAATAAAATAGGGTATACTGATATAAAAAATGTCATGCAGGCATAAACAGTGATGAATCATATGCTGTGCCAATATAGGAAAATCTTGAAACCTATTTTCTAGTGTGGGGGGGCAGAAAAATTCAGAATAGTTCATATATAATGTAATATTTTAAAAGGAAAAATATTAATATAAATTCATAACTGCTTGTGTTTACAAAAAGAACATTTGTAAAAATGCTAAGAAACTAAGTGGTTTTCAATTTCTGTATTTAATAGGAACTGGTTGTATACAGAAGTTTATTAAGTTGTGAATAATGAATCATATGGCTACATGGCAATTTGCCTGTTTTAATCCACCCAAAGGAAAAAAATAAAGCATGATCAATTAGCATGTCACAATTTTGTATTTTCCAAAAATAAATTGCATTTATATTACCAAATACGCTCCTTTTTTAAGCACCTTTCTTTTCTGAGCAAGTCTAATAAATGTAAAAACGTAAATACTCAGACATTGCACGCACACACATGCATAATGAAACACATGCTAATGCATGTATCAAGTTGTGTTTCCTAAGAATTAACGCTGATTAAATTTCATACTGGTAAGACAATTAGAAACTAATCTTATTAGAAGGAGACTGCTAAAAAAAAGACAAACAGCACACTGTCTACACTAAGAGGCAAACAAGGAGATGTTCAGGGCTATAACATATCATCTGATATACAGAGATACATACAGGTTTTGCAAACTGCGAAGTTCAAACTCCTGTTGCTTTATTGATATTAAAAATGATATTCAGGTAGATATAAACCAAAGGTATTTGAAATACTCAGATGAAAATACAAAAGATACTTCCTACAGGTTTTGTTGTTGCAGTTTTTGAAGTCTTGCGAGGGTAATTAAAAATTAAAGAAAAATCTAAGAGATCAAGACATCAAGATACAAGACAAAATAAAGTAAAACAAAATGTACATGTTAAGTTCAAATGAACTAAGGTGGACAAAGTAGTTGTTCATGAGCTATGGGGCAAGCAGCACTACCATGTAAGAGTGGTATTTTTCTCTTAAAATGGGTGTAAAACACCTACATAAGGCACTTCTAGATGGGCACATAATGCTCACAATTCACAATTTTAAGATAACACATTGAAAGCTAAGTTCTAGATCACAGGGCCTAGTGGGCTACTGTGGAGCAGAGGAAAATGGACATAAGTAGAGAGTGCTATTATGAGTGGTTTTTCCTTGGCCTTTTTGAATCACCAATATACCTTGGGGAAATTTTGCTTCCTTTCTGGTGCCATCTTTGACAAATATAACAACCCACAATATTTGTACTCAAGGCCCATTTCAAAAAGATTGGAGTGGTAGGCTTCCAGTATTTGGCATGAATCTGGAGTAAAGGAAACGAGGCCATAATGAACACTGGAGGTGAAGCCAACAGACTACCAAATGGCCAATGTCTTAAGTGTTTCCATTCTTAACTGCCTTGTGCAAGAAAAGCAAAAAGGGGAGAAAAAAATTGATGGATATTAAAAACAAAGACTTCCAGGCCGGCGCTGCGGCTCACCAGGCTAATCCTCCGCCTAGTGGCGCCGGCACACCAGGTTCTAGTCCCGGTTGGGGCGCCGGATTCTCTCCCGGTTGCCCCTCTTCCAGGCCAGCTCTCTGCTGTGGCCAGGGAGTGCAGTGGAGGATGGCCCAAGTGCTTGGGCCCTGCACCCCATGGGAGACCAGGAAAAGCACCTGGCTCCTGGCTCCTGCCATTGGATCAGCGCGGTGCGCCGGATGCAGCGCGCCGGCTGCAGCGCACCGGCCACGGCGGCCATTGGAGGGTGAACCAACGGCAAAGGAAGACCTTTCTCTCTGTCTCTCTCTCTCACTGTCCACTCTGCCTGTCAAAAAAAAAAAAAAAAAAAAAAAAAAAAAAACACACACACACAAAAGAACAAAGACTTCCTAAATATGGTTATGAGAAGCAACTGACTAGAAACCATATATCTAATTTTATTCCGAATATCTAAACAGAATTCTCTAAGTACACAGCATGAGAAAGAATGAAGTTTTTAAAATATCTGTTTATTACAGTTTTGATTGTTGAAGGAGGGATACAAGTAAGATTGTTTGGGCTTCAATTTACTGCCTCTTACAAAACTCTAACAAGAACAGCTATTATTTAGAGCTTCAGTACACCTGGCACCCATTATATCATCTATTTAATAAACTAATATCCTTCCTAGCATATCTACAATACTTAGAGAACAATGTACAGAGGCATTAGGATTCCTGCTCAAGGTCGTTTAGGTAGAAAGTTGTGCACAGAAATTTAAACTCAGTTCATGACTCCACAGATTCTGTGTTGTATGCTCTACACATCCTCAAAATGTGAGTAAATGCAGGTAACAGTACCCCAATGGTCTTAGAAAAAGGTAGGATCAAATTCTCCTCTAGACTGACTTACTAGTCAGGGACTAAAGATATTTTGAGGATCTCATCCAAAAGTCTGCTCCCAAAAGTATGTTAATATTAGTTACGAAGACACATTGATGCATTGTCATCACCCAGAGCCTTTAGATCCCTGCACCAAAAAGGCCAATATAATTTTGATCCATGAGTGCAGTGATGGATTGATTTTCCTATGATTAAAATGCCTGAGTAGGCTGCTTTGGAAACCTGGGAAAGCCCTGCTCTCTTCTGGACTTTGCACTTCAATGTCAGACATATGTTAACAATTAGAGATGTTGAAAGAACAGTAAACACAACTAAGGAGCTGGCTGGATTGATTTTATATTCCAGACAACAGCTCTCAGTACCTTTCCAGAGCATGAATACAACAATAATATCTTCACAAGGCTACAGACCAGCTTTCTTTGGTTGTTGTTCTTGCTTGCTGTCTTCTAGACCCTCACCCTATGGCCCCAAGGACTTTTTGGATGGTCAGGTAGGAAGAGTGAGTTAAGGGGCTTCTTCTGCATCACAAATTAAGGGTTGAGTGTTGTAAGTTGTTTAAAAGTCTTCAAGTTAGAGCCTTAGAGTACACACTGAGAACATTTCTTCCAGTGCAACCTTCTTAATTGTCTCATGTTTAGACTCTCCCAGGTCTCAAAGGCAACAGGCAGAAAATCAATGAATTGGATTTCCAAGGAGTGCTGTATTTAGAGAGAGTTTAATCTTGGGAAAGCATTTGTAAGGGCACAGATATTCTTTTAAACTTTTTGGTATTCTGGCAAAATATCCATATAATTATCATTTTAAGCATTTTAGGTGTGCAGTTCAGTGACATAAGCACATTAACAGTGTATGGCAACATCATCACCATTATCTTTAGAACTTTTTATCATCTCATATTGAAACTCTGTACCCATTAAATAATGACTCCCTACTCTCCTGTTTTCCTAGCCCTTGGTAACCTCTGTTCTACTTTCTGTCTTTATGAGTGTGTCCATCAGGTACAGAATGATACAGTATGTGTCTTGTAGGTCTGGCTTATTTAGCATAATAGTCCATCTATAAATCATTCATGGTATGTTTTAATATGTATCAGAATTTCATTCTTTTTATGATCATATAATATTCCATTGTATGTAAACACTGTATTTGTTTAGCCATTCAATCTGTTTGTGAAAATTTGGGTTGTGTCCTCCTTTTGGCTATAGTGATAACAGCACTGAGAATATTTGCATACAACTACCTGCATGGATCTTCATTTTCACTTCTTTTGGGTATATATGTAGGTATGGAATTGCTGGATCGTAGGTAACTATGCTTAACTTTCTGAGGAACTCCCAATTGTTATCCATGGCGGCTACACTACTTGATATTCCTACCAACAATATACAAATGTTCCAATTTCTTTACACCCTTGCTAATATTTACTTTTTTTTTTTTTTTAAGATTTACTTATTTATTTGAAAGCCAGTGTTACACAGACAGAGGGTTAAACAGAGAGCTAGGTCTTCCATTTGCTGGTTTACTCCCCCAAGTGGCTGCAAACGCAAGGGCTAGGCCAAGTTGAAGCCAGGATCTCCATCTGGGAATCCCACATGGGTGCCTGGGGCCCATGCATTCAGGCCATCTTCTGCTGCTTTTCCCAAGCCATTAGCAGGCATTTGGAGCAGAAGTGAAGCAGCTGGAATATGAACTGAAACCCATATGCACTGCTGGCATCACAGGCAGTAGCTTTACCTGTTATGCTACTTGTCACATCCTCCAGGAAATCTCTCATGATCTCTCCCCATTTCCACCTAGCATCCATGCAGCAAAGATGGTGATATGCTAGCTTTGAGCTCCCATGGCACTTCCATATGTTTTTTTTTAACAAGATTTACTATACAGAATTGCTGTTTATCTAACTATCTCCTCCTCTAGATTATAAATTCCACGAGACCAACAACCATGTCTATAATTTATTTTTTAATCACTGTATTCTCAGTATCTAAAACTGACAGTAGGTGATCAGTGAATATCTGATAAATGAATGAGTCAGAATAATGGCTTTCCAACACAGTGTTCTATTTCACTAGTTACAAGACACATTTTCAGGAGAAGGCATAAAATTTAGACATGTCATCTAAATTCCCCTCCTTTTCTCAGTAATTTCTCTAAGAGGTTTATTTAACGAATCTTTAATCAAAGGGGTATCCTAAGCAGTTAAAAATATTAATCCATTTAATCTTCACAATAGCCTGATGAGGAAAATACCATTGTTATCTGCAGTATTCAGATAATTAAATGAAAGTGAAGATATGTGAAGTAATTTGCCCATGCTCATGGCAACTAACAGGGTTTGAGTTTGTTTAGCATTGGTCATCCTGTACCAGCATCTCTTAGGTATGATGACACTATATACATATCTGGACATTTCACAGATAACATTCACATTCATGAAACTTATGCTTTTTTTTTTAAACTTGGCTCGCATCCTCCTCAGATATATGGTCTGATTTTCCTCCTGGGAGCCCCAACTTTCCTAACGGGTGCTCACGTGCCTTTCTTCCCCTAAACCTTTGGCTTCCTTTCTTGGAACCTGAGCTCACTTCCTCAGTCCTTCTGTAGGCTCAGCTTCTAAATGCAGTGTACACTTCAAGTACAGAAAAAAAAACATTTATTTTCAGGATTACAAATGAAATTTTTGTTTTGATTTCTCATGTGTTTGGTTTCAATTTGACCAACGTATTCAGATGAATATCTAACATCATACTTAGGCTCTTTTTTAAAAAATAATAGCTGGCCTTAGCTGTACAGTAATATTTGAATTCTTTTTAAATTTATTATTGTCTGGTTTTATATACATACATACTTTTTAGAGATTTATTTGATTTATTTGAAAGGCAGAGCTACAGAGAGGTAGAGGCAGAGAAAAAAGGAGGTATTCCACCCACTGGTTCACTCCCCAGGTAGCTGCGGTGGCCAGAGCTGTCCAGATCTGAAGTCAGGAGCTTCCTCTGGGACTCTGGACTTCCTCTGGGGCCCAAGGACTTGGGCCATTTTCTACTGCCTTCCCAGGCCACAGGAGAGAGCTAGATTGGAAGTGGAGCAGCCAGTACTCAAAGGGGCACCCAAATGGGATGCCAGCACTGCAGGTGATAGCTTTACCCACTATGCCACAGTGCTGGCCCCTGGTTTTATAATTTTCTAAAAGATTTATTTTGGCCAGCGCCGCAGCTCAATAGGCTAATCCTCTGCCTGCGGTGCCGGCACACTGGGTTCTAGTCCCGGTTGGGGCGCCAGATTCTATCCCAGTTGCTCCTCTTCCAGTCCAGCTCTCTGCTGTGGCCTGGGAGTGCAGTGGAGGATGGTCCAAGTCCTTGGGCCCTGCACCCGCATGGGAGACTAGGAGGAAGCACCTGGTTCTTGGCTTCGGATCAGCGTGGTGCGCCGGCTACAGCACACCGGCTGCAGTGGCCATTGGAGGGTGAACCAAGGGTAAAAGAAGACCTTTATCTCTGTCTCTCTCCCTCTCTCTCTCACTGCCCACTCTGCCTGTCAAAAAAAAAAAAAAAAAAAAAAGAAAGAAAAGAAAAAGATTTATTTATTTGAAATGAAGAGTGACAGAGAAATAGAGAAAGAGCTCTCCCACCTGCTGGTTCAGTCCTTAAATGACTGCAATGGCTAGGAATGGTCTAGGCCAGAGCCAGGAGCTTGGAACTCCATCCAGGTCTCCCACATAGGTGGCAGGG